>NW_017307256.1:300620-305006 GCF_000935625.1 Nanorana parkeri
TTTACATAGTGTAGATCCCTGTGTACCATATAACATGAAGTACATTACATAGTTCTGGCTGCTTCACTGTATATTGTTATGTTGTGCATTGCAGTGGCGTAACCAGAGTTAAGGGCGCCCGGGGCAGAACATTTAAACGCACTGCACTGCAGCTAACATACTGTCAGCCTCACTCCAGCTGGAGACTGGAACACGTCAAAAAGGCATCAAAACGCATCAAAAACACATATCACCACGTCTGCAGATCTGCTCCAGATCTGGTCCGGACATCGCGTGATTAAGCCCTTAAGGCTTGACATGTTTGGTGTCTATTTACCCGACGTGACCCCATCTTTTACATTTTACCCAAAAATTGGGTAGTAATAAATGTTTCATAAAATAATAAAGGGAAAAGTTGTTTTTTAAAAATTCTCGGTACTTTTTTTGTTATATAGTAAAAAATAAAAACCTCAGTGGTGATTAAATACCACCAAAAGAAAGCTCTATCTGCCCCAAAAAATTGTATAAAATTCATTTCAGTACAGCGTTGCATGACGGAATAAATGTCAGTCAAAGTACTGCAGCGCTGAATACTGAAAAATGGCCTGGCCAGGAAGGGGGTGTAAACACCGTGGTCAGCAAGTGGTTAAACATCAAGAAGCAGCTTCCATTGTAAGTGATTTCAGAGCATTTGAAATAGCTTAAAAACCTTTTAACTTTAATATCACTTTAAATGAAAGTGCAACAAAACATGTCAATAACACGTGACAACACATACTGTATTGCTACACATCATGTTAACAGCTGCATAATCAAAGCTGTTACAAGGAGGTTCCATTCTCTCAGAGAGATTTAATTCCCTTAGAATATTTATTCTTTGGAGGTCCATCTCTGTATTTGAAATACAGAGGATTGGCTCGTTCACCCTTTGGAAGTTTAATCAGATGTAGCAGAAGAGGTCAGGCCTGTCACAGCTATGGCAATGATTGTTTGCAGCACTGGAAGCCGTCTTATATGTGGCACTGGGCGCTATGTTTTACTTTCATCTGCTCAGTGATCAGATAATGCCCGCTGGGCCCAGCCATTATCCACCTCAGGGCAAAGCATGATGGAACGTCTGATCCACACCAATTACAGCAACACGTCCGCTGCAAATTTCTCCCACGTCCTCCATCAGAGGCGCGATTCAGACTTCTGGAGGCAAAGAGCAGCCATCAAAAGGAATTCTTAAAATAACCCTTGCAGATTTTTCGTTTATGGTTGAGAGGATATTAAAAGAAAAACACGCTAAAAGCTCTTAATTCCCTTTTGGGTTAATTAACCCCATCCAAACCACTGCATGGATATAACACAGAATTTGTTACTTATAGAATACAGACAAGGTATGGTATGGCACAATATGGTTAGGGGCCTTAAGTTTGGCTATGGCATGACTTTTGAGTAGCAGTTATAAACTAAAGGAATAGCTCTGTGATTTATATGGACATTTGGAAGCACCATCACTAATTATAAACACCATCTGTATAATGTTTAGCCAGTCCCGCAGAATTCAACTGAGAATCAGTACAGTGCAAAGTTACACTCGAAGAAGAACACACATGAAGAAGAGCAAAGGTACCATCCCTCTCCACGCACAATGGGCACTAGGGGTGCTGTTTAGTTCATTCTTAGTAGGAAAGCCTTATAGGTCAAACAGAAAGCTCACAAACAGCTGTAATAAAGAGAGTCCACCCTTGAAACAGCTGTCAGCGTGACATGCATTCTAGAGTTATCGGCTGCATGCTGTCTGAAAGGATCTATTACAGGGATTTCTTCCACACAGTAAGGGTTGAGCAGGCCTCTTACTGGATGTTATTTTATATGACAAAGTGAATTTGTAAAGAATGTTTTTGTTTACCGGTCTTTACTATTTCAATAAAGGTTTCAGGAACATGTCACACAATGCATGTCCGCTTTCTGTTTATTCTAAAATGTTTTTTGTTGACTGTTTGTATCTAAGAGAGCTTTATAACTACAGTTTGTTTTTGTAGTCCTGGATAGAGTAGGGAATGCTTACAGCCACCCTGTTTTTTGTTTTTTTGTTCACTGTGTCCCGTTGGGGAGATTTGCCCTTCATTTTCCATTCTGGAAACTCAAAAGAGTTCTCAGAGTTCCTCAGCTGGGTCCAGGGGTGTAGCTACCATGGGGCGAGTGAGGCACTCGCCTCAGGCGCAGCTGAGAGGGGGCGCAGCCAGGGCCGACCTGGCTGCGTCCCCTCGCACCTGTTGCCATGGACGAGTACAGGGCGCCATTGACGACAGGGGCGCCAGGCAGCCAACATAGCCGTGGCTCAGCAGGGAAAAGAGGAGCGTCACAGGCTCCAGCTTCTCCTAGGATCCCTGCTGCTCTCCCCCACCTGTATGGGCAGAAGACTTTGATTTTTTACCGAAGCACGCGACAGTGAAAAAATAAAAAAACAAACCACACACACAAACTACTAGAACACACACACTACTAGACATGTGCAAAGACAAAAAAAAAATTGGTCGAAATGAACGGAAACTAAAAATGTTTTCTTTAGTTTCGTCAAATGGAACACATTTTTATGCTATTTTGGATTTGGCCTTCAGTGCATTATGCTCATGCGCTCCCCCATTCTGGAGGCGGGGCGCATGACGTCACATACCGCACAAGTCTGTTGGGGGGCACAATTTTCTGTTCTTGCCTCTGGCGCAAAAGGAGCTAGCTACGGCTCTGGCTGGGTCCAACCTCATTGAGGGTGACCCATTACTTAACCTTGTTTAATTCGGGGAAGAAATTTTACAGTTCATTCTATGGTCTTACTTCCATTTTGCTACTTGATAACATAAAGCTTCATGTTTCAAGCTTCAAGCGCTGCACAAACTATTGGCGCTATATAAATCCTGTATAATAATAATAATAATGTTTGGTAGATTATTAGAGATCATTAAATGTAGGGAGACTGTCCCGTCCTATCTGTACATGTCTTTTATTTTCATTTTCTATTGTTAATTAATCATTTTCTCAATAAAAACTTTGAAATACAAAAGAGTTCTCAGAGTTGAGGTGTTTGTCGGCTTCATGCTGACCTGAACCTGCAGACTCGCGCAGGTCTGGCTGCCTGCACTTGGATGCAGACATTGTGCGTCCAGGTGTGGACATCCAGACCTGCACGGATGTGCAGGTTCGGATCATTGTGTACCCATTGGGAGGTACAGGCAGCTGCACGCAATTACATGCACCTGTCCCTCCAGCTCTCTGCAAGGGAAAGCACTCCGTACGTATGGGCACACCAGTGGGAATGAGCCCCAAATATTTGTTTCTTGCACTCTGCACATGTCATATGCCTAACAGAGGGGGTCCTGCATGGCCATGAAATCTTGCACTTACACTAACTGTGATGTAATTGCTTTAATACATATCTGGACTATATTATATGGATCCATGGTGTGCAGATTACATATGTTCTCTTCCATATTGATACTGGTTAATCAGCTGGGTGTTGTTGCAGCACCCACTTATTACAGGCTTTATACAGTAAAGAGTGCAATGGGAATAGAACTAGTGATTCTCTTAGAAAGCTGCCACAGGTGTTTTCATTGTAAGATTTCCCCTCACCTCCTGTTTCAGTGACAGATCAATTCCCTATCACTTTATGTCCCAGTGACAATGGGGAACAAGACAGTTAGGGTAAATCTTTCCAGTGGGGACACAGACACTGACAAGGTTGGGTGTCTGTAATGGTGCAAGTAAACTGTGGAGGAGATGTATGTCAGCAGGGTATGAGGTGTGCAGATGGGAAGGGATGTCAGTGTGGGCTGATTTGTCCAGCCAGGGAGGGATGGATATCAGCAGAGGATGAGGGATGTCAGTGGGGGAGTGATGTGTCTGGCATCAGGTAAGGTGCCCAGCTGGAGAGGGCTACATGTATGTATGTCAGCAGAGGGTAAAGACTTCAACTAGGGAGGGATGGATGTATGTCAGCAGGGGGTATGGTGCCCAACTGGGGAGGGATGGGCACCCAACAAGGGGTGATGATAGGGATGAGATGCCAACGGCGGTGAGGGATAGAAGTCAGTATGAGGTGACGCATCTTCCTGGGGAGGGAGTGATGTCAGCAAGGAGTAAGGTTTCAGATTGAGGAGGTAAGGATGTTAGCTTGAAGTGAAGTATCCAACTAGTATGGGATGGATATCATCAACAGGTAAGAGTGGCCATAGAGGATGGATGTCGGTGGGGGGTGAACTTCTCATGTGGGAAGGAATGGATTTAGTGGATGGTAAGGCGTGTAACTGTGCAAAAAATGGCAGGAATGTATTAGGGTGTCCACTGTAAGCATTGGTAAAGGGCTGGTTGTGGGGGTAGCCGGAGTTGGTATGGGTTTAGTGAAGTGATTGTTCTTCTGTA
>NW_017307256.1:305028-315611 GCF_000935625.1 Nanorana parkeri
AAGAGCAGAGGGGGGGGGATGTAGATCAATCATAGTGGTGGGAAGGGGGGGATGAAAAGGAGGGGTCTGGTGTAGGTGAAACAACCTGGTAAGAGTGAGGGTGGTACAGGCACAGTGACAGGAGAGGGGGGCCTGCAAGTGTACTGAGAGCAGGGGGACAGGATAGCAGGTAAGGATATTGGGTCAGGCACAGAAGGGCGCAGGTTTGTGTAATATGGTTGGCATTGCCTATGCCAAAAAAAAACAACCCATGTAGATATGAATTACACATTTCAATAATACCAACAAAGAGAATTAATTGGTGACCACAGTTTTGGAATCTGGTAGTACCATTCAAACTTTGCACACACATAAATATTGTTTTAAATATTGTTTTTTTTTGTTTGTTTTTAAACTGTTTAGAGCAGTTGATAATTCTAATGAGCAGGTTTTCTATATCTTTGGTTTGTTATAATATTATATACTGTTAGAATTTATTCTATACTGGTATACTTTATTGCATAACCCCCTGGAATGTAATGCAGTTTTGTAAATAAAAGATAATGGTTTATAGTAATATTACACACTCACACCTATTTGGTTTCATGTTTAGCTGCTGTATATGCAAGGCGTTAGAGGCAATTAAATGTATATAATTACACTAATGATATGCTACTGCAGCTTACTACCAATAATAATAACATAAAATAATTACATGATGATAATTATATACAATGATACATTCATACATTCATTTTTTTACATCAGACTGTAATGCTTTATGCTTACATATCTAAGCTAAAATAACACAGCAGGATATTTTGATACATTGGTGGTGTCCCTTTAAATTTTGTGCAACCTCTTGTGAGACAGTTTCTGTGCATTATAAGACTGTTAATGATTGACCCCCATACTTTATACACAAGGGATACCTTAACATCTTCCATCAAAGTCGGAGCATCAATGGGGATCTCAAAGCAGGGACAGGGTCCCTTATCTCCCATTTTGTCCCACATGCAGATGAAAAGTCACAGTGACAACAGCCCGAGGTCAGAGACAGGTCAGCGGGGCACCGTCACAGAGGACCAATGGCAGGTCACCTTCCTGTCTATAGACAGGACACTGGGCTCCATGCAGGGGGTCCTGCTCAGTGTGAACAACAAGCTAGTTCATTGATAAAAGCTGTTATTTATCAACTGGGTCCCCTGACAGCGGCAGATGAGCACTTCTTGATAAATTTGCAAACCAGATGCACAATGCAAGGCCCCTCCACCATTAACCAATGCCCAAGCGTTACCTAGTTGCCTGGTCTGGCATGCAGTTTGCCAGATCCTTAGCAGCAGGCTTACCTACTGTCGTATTTGCTGCCTAGAGAAGAATGTGGAAAATGAATCAGCCTATCACAGCCAATTGGAACTCCCCTTTTGTTGGCATTAGAATTCAAATCAAATTGGTTAACCCATTTTCCTACACTTTAAAAGTCATCTTTGAACTGCCAAATTCTGTCGGCCTAATTGATCAGTCAGGTCTTTTATATGAGGAGTCCAATTTTTTTCATCCATGTTGTATTTTTAAAGTAGGACAGTATTTTTTACAGAGGGGATTTTTTTTGTTGCAGTAAAATGCTATTAAAAGCAGTTTTAGTCAACGGTAGAGAGTTTCTGTTGCTTTTGATGCCCATATAAGTTTATCACTGCCAATTGAGTGCCTTCATACCAACTTCAAAAACTGGAACCATCCTTGAGGTGATGGGTGATGGCAATTACTGGCGACCCCAAAGTTTCAGGCCAAGGTGGCCTCAAGTGCTCTGTGGGCCAAGATGCGGCCATTTATACTTTAGCATGCCTGATAAACTGCTGCACAGAGGAGTGAAAAAAACAAACAAGCCCCCCCCCCCCCCCCTTTTCCCATCACTGACAGCGTTCCGAAGATGCCGGACTCCCAGATTGTATCCTTTTGTGAGTCGGAATCTGTCTTTTCACGATAGCACAAGACACATGGCGACTCTGAGCCTTGATATAAAGGGAGGGGGGACAGCTGAAAAATGATGTTGACTCTTTTGTTCCACGTCTTGTCCTGGGACGGCCGCTGTGAATGGAGGAAATCTGGCTCTTATTTTTACTTATTTTTATCCTTGTCTTTCTGTTCAGGACAAAATCAGCTATTGGAATAACAAAATAAACCAAAAACATAAGCAGCGTCAGCTGTGTCTGCTCTTTAGATCTCTATCTTGAGCCCTTCGCCCTCCCCTGGCTGGACTAATTAACTTAAGATTCAGAGGGCTTGGTAGGGCTCTCCTCGCCCTCTCTTGCCCACCCGCCCTTCTCAGTTTGCCTGGAGCCGATAATTTAGGCAATTAGACCATACGCACAGACTTTCCCAGAATCCTCTTCTGCAGCTTTACAACAGCTGTGTCTTTTATGATCCGATGCTGCTGTATTGTTGCTGCTTGGTTGTGGCCCTGGCATACATTAATAAAGAGAAAACTGGCACATAAGATAAAATAACAAAAATTCACATTAGATCAGGGTAGCTTGCTGATGGTCAAAAATTCCCAGCGGGACTTTTTTTTTGAGAGGTATTAAAATTGTGATGCAAGTTCTGCAATACCATTAAGTTGTTAAAGGTTAAATCTAATTATCTTGTCCATGGGACATTATAGGGCAGGGCAGCACATTTTTAATTTGATTGGTTGCCTGTCTTGTTTGCGTATGCCTGTGCAAGCTTTTGAAATATCTGCTATGCTCAATGGGAATTTTTGAACTTTTGTAGGATATTAGGTCCAGAGTCAGTGAACTCAGCTCACAGTGTGAAGCTGGAGTGTTGTTTTTTTTCTTTTAAGACTGTCATCATGTTAGCATGGCCATGGGTAAGACAGTATCTGCCTGTCCTTACATATGTCAATCCTCACCCAGTGGTAGGACACACAAGGTACTCTATATCAGGGGTGGGCAACTCCTGCCCTCCAGCTGTGCTTTAACTACAACATGCTTCTGCTTCGGGGAGTCATGTCAGTAACTGTCTTGCAATGCCTCATGGGACTTGTAGTTCCATAACAACTGGCGGGCCGGAATTGCCTACCCCTGATCTAATTATTGCTCAGTAGCTGAGGGAAGGATCAGAAGGATTTTTCTACATGGTAGAAATCTCCCTCTCTGACAACAAGCAACTCCAACTTGTGGAAGTTCTGGTACCCTCTTCTTGGGAATATCCCTTTAAGGGCATCTATAATAAATATGTATTTCTATATTGAATTTCTATAAGTTTTATCCCACTCCTAATAACCATATCGATGTATAAGTTTGTAAACTTACTTATTGAAGATGCCCATAGATTTTATTTCCTGCAGAGACAGAATTTCAGCCTGCACTTCAATGTATCACAATTTTCACAAAGCCTGTCATCTGAACTACTACTCAATGTCTGAACAATGTAACATTATCATTGCTTGCTGGAAACAATGCATTATAGCAGGGCTCAAAATTTCCACTCGTCCCCTTGCAATTTGCGTGGGGGCGAGTGGAAATGAAGCCTCCTCGGGGCGGCTTCTCTCCTGTTCACCGACCTGATGACAGCGCTCCCTCGTCCATCCGTCTAAGCAGGGGGGGCGCAGGAGGGAGCGCTGCCTGCTGTCAGGATGGCAGAGTGGTGAGGGGGAGAGAAGATATGTAGTCTTGAGAAATTGAAAATCCATCAAATCAAGCAGCAGGGAATGAGATGAAAAGCACACTGGGTATCTAGGACGTTGTTGAAAGTGATGGGCAGACGAAAAAATAAACATGAACATAAAAGGGATTTTTTTTCAAGTAAACGTTATTTGCATTATCAAAAACAACTCTAGCATGTACCCCTATTACAATGCTGACTAACAGGATAATATATGCTGGCGACTTTAGAACTCCTTTAAAACTGTCCAATCACCTATGACCACTTACACTGTAACAAATATCTGTGCACATGTTACTGCATAAGACATTGAATGTAAGCTTCTCTAGTGTAGAGACATATGTGACTCATACAGTCTACTCTGTATAGTGCTGAAGAATATGCCATAAACAATATCTAATAATAATAATAGGAGAGTGTGACCATGGTGAGACATTAGAGTGTGAGGTACTCTGATGCACAGACTTATGTAAATGGGTTATTATTTTCTGAACAGCATTGTGAAATATGTCAGAGCTACGTAAGTGTATAACAGTAATAGCGTGTGACTGTGGTGGGGGCATTAGAGTGTAAGCTTCTCCGGTGCAAAGATTGTTGTGAATCGTTGCTGGTTCTCTGTACAGTGCTGCTGAGCAACATTTTAATTTTTTTAATTTATTACAGGTATTTATATAGCGCCGACAATTTACGCAGCGCGTTACATAGTGCACGTTCAAATCAATCCCTGCCCTCAATTAAAGGTATAATAAGAACAATGTCTGACTCTAGTGGGACATTAGAGTGCAAGCTTTTTGGTTCAGAGACTCATAGGAATGTTCTCTGTACAGTGCTGCAGAATATCACAAAGCTATATAAATATGTAATGATAGTGCGTGATTGTACATTAGCATGTTGATGTGGCATAGAGTGATTTAATCCTTCCTTTAGACCTTTTCTTCCAAAAACATAGCCAAAGTAGATACTAAAGCTGGCCTTACATTATGCAATTTGTGGCCACTTCTCGACAACGTAAATTCGCACAGTGGATGCCCCTCTGAGCAACCTTCCCTCTGGCATCCTTTGATAAGAAAATCAGAGATGAGAGGAGCTGGATGGAAAATCTTCAGCTGAACAGTAATGGCAGCCAATCAGCTTCCATCACTGTTTGGGTTTTCTGAGGCATGCCCACCACTGTCATATAACAGTATACGGCCAGGTTTAACAATATAGTGAGCAGCATCAAGCACTCAGCCTGGAGACAAGGAGAGAGATGTACCAGGGACTAAGGCTACATTCACACGGGGCTAAAAAATGCGGGTGGGGATTCCTGCGGCAAGAACCTACAGATTTATCCAGCAGGTATGACAGGTGTGTCTGTACAGATTGTGTCAAGTGACAATTGTCTCTCCTGATCTGCAGGTAATGGTTCCATGTACAATTATATATGGACAGCCACTGACATCTGTATGGGCACATTCTTGTCGCAGGAATCAACAGCCAGCATAAGCCCTGTGTGTATAGGTCCTAAAGCTGGCCATACACTGCTCCAATTTTATGCAAGTCCTGCTGACTTGGCCAAAATTTGAGCAGTGGCCCTGCTGCCACCCATCTGAAATCTAGGGAGATGTTCCAAAAAATCTCAGCCTGCATCCAATCCAATAGCCTGTCAGCTGGAACTCCCCTATCCATGCACAATGTATGGCCAAATTAAAGAAGAAGAATATGAATACAAGCAATTCCTTAATACTGGCCAGATCTGTAGTCCAGCTGTCTGTAAAATTATTGCATAAATGCAAGAATGCCTACAGTTACTTTTTCACAACCCTTTACAAACATGTAAGACAAAGAGAACTTATAACAGAAATATTCTGAGGAGCAAAAGTGGCAACAGTACAAAAGTCAGCTAGCTAATATTGTGATTTTGTTTTGTTCAGCATGCCGGTTAGTGATCCCGCTCACGTTCCAGATGTAAAATCTCTGCGGGGATTTTTTTTATGTCTAATTATCAAGCCTCGTATTTACCAAACATGCAGTAGCAGATGAGCAGTGTGAGGATCTGGAACGGCTAATGGTTTCAAGTGATCACTGGATAATAACATCATCTGCTCCGTCTATACTGCTGTGTACTGTCTTGAAACACGGTGCAAGCACTTCTGCAAAAACATCTTTGGGCCCTCGTGCTGCCTCGACATCTGCTTTGGTTGGCTCTAGCGAGCATCTGTATTTATTTATTTATTTTATTGTAGTCTGAACCTCAGTTTAAAACTCACATGAACACGCTTAGTATGTAAAAAAGTCAGGTCACATGACCACATTATCATTTTTTTTAAATTGCCATTTTTCTGTGCCATAAGGTTATTAATAGACAGTTTGATAAAGTATGCATTGTGCTGACGTTTAGCATTGCTTGTTATCATTGGGCTATTCCTGCTACTAGAGGGCTAATGGGCTTTTTTAGATGTTTGGAGGTCCTTGTTTTCACTTAGAGAGATAATTTAATCTGTTATAGAGCAAAGAAGCAAAGTATGACCATTGGGTACCATGTCTCAGTGCCAAAACGAATTGCTTAAAGCAGACCTAGGATCAACTATATTTTTTGATGTTCAGTGCATAAACTCTAATGAGTAAGTGTAATACTTACAGGTATTTATTACCTTTTACAGAGATCACCATATTCCCACTAACAATGCCTTTATCTTCACAAGCACAACACCATCTTTGTTCAGCCATCATCCAGGGTTGAGCTTTTCTGAAAAAAAAGATACTGTTGCTGTATAATATAAAATGTCAGGAATGTGCTTATTAGGACTTTTACATGTATTATAAATAGATATCTGCCCCTCTTTGACAACCCAAAAGCTTATGAATTGGGTGAAATACTAATAGTAAATCACCCTGCTGGTCAATTGCCAAAAATTGTAGGACAAACGATGACTGTAGCCAATATGCTGCAGTCGCTGTTCTAGTATTCTGTCAGTGGCAGACACTGGCTGTCAGAATATAATGGCCCAGCGGAGGGCATTCCTCTATTCACGCTGTTTAGTTTGGATGGAGGAATTCTATTAGATGCCTTAAACTGGCTATACACCTATAGATTTTCTATAGATTGTTTTCTATAAGCCTATGGTCAATGGAAAAAGTGCTACAGATTCCTCCATCTACGCTAAACTGTGTGGATGGAGGAATCTCCCACTGGGCCAAGGTTCAGTATCTTGCTAGTTGGCCCCACTGGTTCTCAAAATATCTGCACAATGCCTGCATCCAATCAGATTGTTCAGGTATTGCGAGAGCCAGCGGGGCCGACTGGCAAGATACTGAAGCTTGGCCCAGCAGGAGATTGCTCCATCCACACAGTTTAGCGTAGGTGGAGGAATCTGTTGCACTTCTTCCGTCTGATCATCAGCTGATAGAACAACATTTATAGAAAATCTATTGGCGTATGGCCAGCTTCAGAAAGAAATCTCCTACAGTGTTATTCACAAAAGGGTGAAGAGTTTGGAGAAGGCAGGAGAAGAGGACAATCTAGGACAACATAGCTGAACTGGAAAGTGAGCTGAATTGGAGAATTTTTCCAGATCAGCTAATTTGGCCGTTCACTTCTCCTGTCTTCTCCAAACCCTTCACCCTATTGTGAATAACCCTGTTAGTTTATGGCCATCTTCAGAAAATAAAAATCTGTGTTTGAGTTTCCAGGTTCTTGTAAAGAACTTTGACTTTAGCTCCTGCAATGAGTTAATCTTATATATTGCTGGCTGATTGTGTATACAATGTGGTGACAATGAATTTACCTGCCCAGGAGTTAGAATTCAAAAGTCTGCTTATGTGTTTGGCAGGAAACAAGAAGCATACTGTATTTATAAAGCAGCAAGACTAACATTCACAAAACACTCTCTGCAGGTGCATGTGTTTTAAATGACAGTGATTGATTCACCACCAGTGAATGTATAGTGAAAGTCTCAATCGCTGTTTTATACCATAAATATGCCTCTTAGTTTTTTATGACCATTTTTCTATGTTATGTTATGTGTTCGTTTTACGTAGAAAGAGTGCTCAACACTTAGGGGTCTATTCACAAAGCAGCCGAAGGATCTAGACCTAGCTTCGGCCGATCCTTCGGCTAGTTTCGGCCCCAGGACCCCTTCGGTTCAGTAGAACCGAAGGGCTGCTGTACGGGCTATTCACTATAGCCCGTACAGCTCCCGAACTTGGCCGAGCGGCTCAGTCGAGCCGAAGGCATATGCCTCGGCTCAGCTGAGCCGCGCTGAAAGCAAGCTTTTTTTTCTTTCTTTTTTTTGACGGCAGCAGAACTGCCGGCCAAAAGAAAACTGTTGTGCGGAGCTAGCTGCCATTGCTAGCTCTGCACAATCGTTTTCTATTTTTATTTTTCTACTTTGTTAACTGTTTTATCAGCTTAGTGAATAGACCCCTTAGTGTTTCTTAGTGTTTAGCATGAAAGCACTGTACTTGAAAGTTCTTTCATTCCAACGCAGCCAACATCAGACATATAATTATTAACGCATTACAGCGAATTAACAGTTTTTTCTCCTCTGCGAGTCCAATTAGCAAAATTGGAAGCAAACAAAAAGATGAGGTCATTGCGTAATTATCTGTTTGACCGACGCTTGTCTTGGCTCAACACCAAACAGGGAAAATGCACCGGAAAAAAAAAAAGTCCATCATCACTTCCAGAAAATAAATACACGAAAATAGAGACTTTTCCTCTATTCCAAGTTTCCGTCACTCTTTTGGGTGGAAAGCCCCCCTCCTCTGGGCCAAGTAAAGCAAAATTCAGAAAGTGTGCGCTTAATTGATTCGAAGTCGGACAGCAGTGAGCTCTACAAAGTGATTCTTTAAGTGTAACCTGATGAGAGAACTTGCATGCCTGCAGATGTCAGGCAGAGTTCAAAAACAGCATGTGAAACGAGTTAAAATTTAACCCACGGCCTGCGAGAGGCTGGGCCCGGGGGGCGCTGAGCACGCCGGGTAATCGACTTGCGTGCGGGTTCCAGCTTGTTTAGAGGTTTTTTTGGATGCAGCTAAACTAGCGAAAAAGACAGGCAGCTCCATAAACTTCTGTAAGCTTCTGGCAATGGTCGTGCACCTTGGCCCCGGCGACTGGGAGGGACACAGACTCCCTGAGAGCTATTTTTGTGTCAGCTGCGTTATGCGATCGAACAAGCAGACGTATTGATTGCGCCCAACCAAGTCTCCTCTCTATTAACTTTTTTCTTCCTGGTAACAGGGCATGGAGATGCTGAGCAGATGTGAGGCAAGTTGGATGCACCGCACTCTAAACAGAAAGCCCGACAGCCAGCTCGCTGTTTTAGCTCTTTGGCATTTCCTTCCATGATAAAAAGAAAGATTGTTATAGCAAGATAACATTGTGTAAATAATTCCTATGTAGGGCCTATTTGGGTCCAATTGCTCCCCACCACTCCCCACAAGAATTCCCTTCTTTCAGGTGCAATGTGATACCTGCCATGCTTTCCCAAAAAGAAAACAATAAAAGCAATCTACATATGGGGAAAACTTTATTTGTAATTCACGTTTAAGGGAAACTTTAATCTTAGAGTCTATTAGATCAGAATGCAAATAAATTTTTGTTTTATGTAACCTTGTTTCTCTTTTTTTCTAGTAGTAGATACAGTATGTACAGTACATGGGGGAAACCATATTTGCTAATTACATATGCAGTCTCTGCTTCCTGCTTAGTAGTTCTGAACAGTGACTGTGGCTTACTGCTCCTCATTCTGTAAGCCTGGCTTCAATACTTTTGAATTACAGACTCAGAACTAGCAAATGTGAAAGTATTGAAGCCACAGGTTTGGGATGACAGCCAGGAAACTAGTGTTCTTAAAAGGAGAGATCAGCACTATTTTTCTTGTTACACATGTACGTTAACACTTTTGCAGCCAGAACAATTTTTTCACACAAGCTAAAATGCATTTTTCTGTAAGCAGAGGACCTGTAGAAAAATATGACGGCACTTACAGATTTTTATGGCGCACAGTATCTGCACATCTGTTTGTCAGATCAATGTTTTCAGTACAAAATACGCGCACATTACTTTTAGTATACACAAACACTATAAAATCTCCAATTCTTCTGGGTAAATATAACAAATGAGAGTGTGTTGCATAAATAGATACAAAATATGTAAAGCCTTTAAACTGCATGCGCCCATGAAAAAAAAAGTTGAGATTATATATCTTGATATACATTGGGAAATATTGTCACCTTTTTAAAACCCTAAGTCTGCTGGAAGATGGAATACCATAAGAAACCTTAAAGTGTATTTCCACTTTTGCAGCCAAATTGGGAGAACACCTGTTATATATTTGTTATATGTTACCATTCACATTGCATAACTTAAAATCCTATCTCGGTTCCCCCACTATGTAATGTGAAGGAGGGGGCAAGAGGAAGTTATGTTTACTCTAATAACCCTATCTGTGTTATGCTGGCAGATTTAATTATCAGTTGTAATTTAGATTTAAACACTGTTTATCCTAGCATACTGTATATATAAAACATCTATGTATTTGTAGTTTTTGACTAGAGGCACCATTGAGGGCTCGTTCACACCTCTTGAATTCGAACTGTGCCGTCCATTTTTTTCCAGTGGTGGTGTGCGGTAAAAAAAAGTACGACATGCAGTAAATTTTTAAGCACACCACAGTGAGACGTGTTGCAACCGCATCGCACCATGGTGAGCCCATAGAACATAATTAACCACTTGCCGTGCGCCCGTAGTAAAAAAACGGTCGGACGGATGGCACTGCAGCATTTGCGGGTTGCCGTCTCCAGACGGCAACTTTTTTCTGCCCGCGCGCGCCCCCTAGCGGGCACGCAGGGGCAGAAAAGACCCGACCATTGCACACACCCGTTACTGGGTGTTTCACATATAGGCGATTAGCGGCTCCATAGCCCGCCGATCGTCTATATGTGCTCGTTCGCGT
>NW_017307256.1:315645-320367 GCF_000935625.1 Nanorana parkeri
GGGGGGGGGGTATGTTGATGTTTATACAAGTACTCCCCGTGGTTAGTAAGGGGTTGTACAGAGTTGTTCTGTTGCATTCTATGTGTGCTCTCACGGCTGTGAGTGCGAATGTTGTTAACTGTTGTTACTTGTAACATAAAACTTTAATACAAATAATTTTTCAAAAACAAAAAACTAATTTAAACACTCTGAGGGGAATTTATCAAAACTGGAGCAGACAATTCTGGAGCAGATTTGCACTGCAACCAATCAGCTTCTTTGTCTCATTTTCAAATGTTACCTGAGCAAACAAAAGAGAGATGCTGATTGGTTGCCATGGGCAACTGCTCCAGATTCTGTCTGCTTCAGTCTTGATAAATTCCTCCCTCTGTGGTTTCTAAGATGCTTGCAGCTACACAGTGCACAGTGTCACAGATTGTTATGGTGCATTCACCTCCATCTTAGCAACCAATGATGCTATGTGGCCCAACCACAAGTGAACCAATGATGCTGTGTGGCCCAGCTGCCAGTCAACCAATGATGCTGTGTGGCCCAGCTGCCAGTCAACCAATGATGCTGTGTGGCCCAACCACAAGTGAACCAATGATGCTGTGTGGCCCAACCACAAGTGAACCAATGATGCTGTGTGGCCCAGCTGCCAGTCAACCAATGATGCTATGTGGCCCAACCACAAGTGAACCAATGATGCTGTGTGGCCCAGCTGCCAGTCAACCAATGACGCTGTGTGGCCCAGCTACCAGTCAACTAATGATGGAATGAGGAAGCCAAGGGACATACCACAGCCGGAATGGAGGGGGAGAGACATGAGTGCTGACTTCTGCAGGACCACAGATCAGTTGAATATATATTATTATTATTATTATTATTATTATTATACAGGATTTATATAGCGCTAACAGTTTGAGCAGCGCTTTACAATATATGAAATGGATGGTACCGGTTTTCCAGAGAATTTCTGACTGCGAGTCGTTGTTGGGAGAGATGTCTATCCTCTGTGGTCCTGTTGATTGAGGGTGGTGAGGAGGCAGAGGCGATGTACTTCTTTGTTGAGCCTCAAAGGGGAGTTTTCAGGCAAGTATGCCCTTGGGGGACTGTTCAGGAGCCTTCCCAGTGGATGTCAGGGGTTCTCCTGTGACAGAGAGATTGCTGACAGGGGAGGGGGCGAACTGTGGCGATGCCGGGACCGATAGTCTCTGAAGTTGGTGTGCAGGGCGCCAGTAATGTCACACTGCGTGTGTGATACAGGAGGGGGATGGAGGCGGCTTGGTCGGCGGTGTGGAGCGGATGCCGATGCAGAAGCGGCCGGTGGAAACAGTCTTTGCGGTGTGTGGGGTGGAGAGCTGGCAGCGTCACACTGTGTGTGATGAAGGAGTGGAACGCAGGTGGCTCGTATTGCCGCGATACAGTGGAAGCAATCCGGGTGCCGGACAGTGGTTGCAGGTTGGAGTGAAAACACTTGGTTCGTGCCCAGTGCTGGCGGAACACTCGGGCACGAGTCGGGTGTGCAGAAAGAGACGGCTACGCGTTTCGAAGTGTAAACTTCTTTTTCAAGCCAGGGAGAAGGTGAAGGAAATGGCAGTTCGGCATCTATAAGAATAGGCCGAACAGCAGTGAGTAGCCTGCTGGAGGTTCGGCCCAGCCGATCCAGATGTTGGATCGGCTGAGTCGAACTCCTTCTGCACTTCGGGTCGGCCGAACATGCTGAGCATGTGAAGCAAGCCGATGTACGGCTGATTTCAGCCGATATACGGCTGAAATTAGCCATACCAGCCTGAAGTGAATAGCCGAACAGTGTTCGGCTCACTTCACTTCAGGTCGGTCATTCACTGAATAGCCCCTTTAGTGTTTGTGTGTTTATTTTGTTACTTTTTCCTAAGTATGGTAAGTTACTATTTCACCCGTTCACCAGAAAGGGGGGGAACACCTGTGGACTGGTATAAACATAGCAAGGAGGCTGCAGGATCACCGCACCCTTGCTTAGTGGATACAAGACCACAGTCCATGCATGCTCGTTTGCTTTTGGTGGAGGGGGCGCTGTTTTTTTTAATAAAATCACCCTCCTAGTGCCTAAACTATGTAGCAAGGCAGTTTTAGCACCATGGAGAGCTTTTGCTGGCAGATTGACCTGCAGGCTAAATAGAAAACTTTCCTAATACTGTACATGAGAGATCTGATGGCTGTTCACCAGCAGCTGCATTCACCTGGTGGACATTCATCTTCTTTAAAATAGGGTGGATGTGACTGAGGGATGCAGGGCAAATACAGTTGAATTTCACTTGAGCAAATATCTATTAATTATTCACTGGACAAATTGCCCAGTAAATAAGTAATAAATATACTCCTGTGTAACACACATTTTGCTGGAAATGACAACGACTATCCCACTAGTAGAACTTTTTCCAACACACCTGAAACATGCAGATGCTAATGCCCTGTTAATGTTAAATTAAAACACATTGAAACCTAACCATTATAGTTCCTCTTTGAAAGTATACTTTTGAGACACAGAGCAGTTCTGGTAATGAGTGACACAGACCAGTGCCAGAAGTCTTTCACTGGCAGGTAGGTGACACAGATTTCAAAAGCTCCATATTTTTGTCTTGCATGGAACATTTTTATTTTCACTGTGTCTTATTACATTTTCACCCCCAGAATCATATTCTGAGCCGTCAGTTTTTCTGTGGCCATGTTTCAGATGTTTTGCAGCACTTTTGCTCCCAAAGTCATTGTTCATCTGTATTTAATGCACTGGTATAGCAAACAATTGATGGAGTCTGACACATAAGGAGTCTGCCAGGATAAGGTAATTGAGTATTTTTGGTAAAAAATCTTTAGCGAAAAACTCAAACAAGATGGTATTGTTAAAAATCCATATGTCCTTAAACAGCATTCACCCAATTCCCAGAAAACCTGGTCAGGAAGTTGCTAAGTAACTCATTGAAGGTGAATGCTTTGATTTGTTTTGCTCCATTTGAAATACAAAATGTTAGAATTAAAGCTTAGTTCTTGACATTGTGAACTGCTGAACTGCTTGGGGATCACAATGTCAAGAGCTAAGTTTTAATTCTAATATTTACATTAAGGTCTGTTTACCTATTATTTACATTTATGTACATACAATTACCAATTACCTAAATATTTACATTTATGTACGTACAAGTACATAAATATCTGAAAAATAGCATGGCAGAATCAGGAAAATTTGATATCTGATGTTACAAGCAATGATTAATATGCCCCAAAGTTCAACCGAACAGCTTCACTCAAAATATTCTCCAGCTTGCAGAAAATGTATGTATCCACATGAAGAATGTAAACTAGTAAGTGGTGAAAATGTAAAAAAAAATCTAAAGCAAAAAACAGGGCTGTGAACACTCAGATTTGGGGGTCCAGACCCCAAGAGCCTGAGACGACGCTAAAAATCCTAAATCTCTGAGTCCTAATCCTTCCCAGGTACCCCTCCCCGTTTCCTAAGCCAAATCCCCCCCAAACCTCTAGCACAGGTTACATCGCTGTTATTTTATGTTCTCGGTTAGGTTTGTACAAAGCCTTATTCATGTGGCTTTATGATTCATCCAGGCGAGGTCCGCGGAATGTGCGGGAACTGGTGGAAATGAGGGGTTTTCAGCAAAATAACCATAAAAAAAATTTCTGTGAGTGGATGGCAGGGCCTTAATGGATTGCTGTGGAGTCAGAGTATATTGAAGAACGGAACGTTCTAACGCGTCGGGCTTGCAGCTCCACAGACAGACATATACATTAAAGCTCATGTTAACCCTCTCATCACTGCAGAGGCCAAAGAAATGTGAAGAGAAAGGTGACAGCATCCGAAGGGTCTATCCAGACAGTGTTTTTTTTTTTCAGTTCTACCGCCCTCTGAATACAGTGATCAATGTGTACCAGTGCTATCAATGTGTACCAGTGCTATCTATTTATCTATCGATCGATCGATCGATCTGTCTGTTTTATCTATTTATCTCAATTTTCTCCCCAGGGCATGTCTGTTTAAAGGGGCAGCCTGGCAAAAAAGCCAACTCCCTTCTTGTGGTCCTCAGTACAGAGATTCAGGACTAAGCAGTTTTGGGTTCGAACTTTTAGAATCTCAGCACAGCAGCTAGGTAAAAAGCAGACTTTCTGTCCCTGATCTGTATGGGCTGCAGACAAGGGTCCAAAAATAATTACATAAGGGGAAACATTTTTTTTAACCCTTGCACTGCAAGGGTTAAGTGCTCGTTTTTGTCTAGATCTAAGAAAAAACTGCTGTCCAAAATTAGTAAGATACTGGGAATATATATTAAGTTCTATAAATTGAATTTTTGAGGTCAATATACCTTTCACCCACCTGGTGTGTATTTTTGGGGTCTATGTTTACTCCAAATGGGAGGGCTATAGGGTGTTGGCTTTAAAGGAGCTTTATTTGTGGCATCATGGGCTTATACTTAAGTGGACAGAAGCGTCTCCTCTGTCCAACAGGGAATGGGTGACAGAAATTAATCATTTAATCAATTTAGAAAAACATATTTACCAACATAGGTGTACCCAAGAGAAATGTATTAAAATCTATGGGGAAAATGGTTACCGTATCTTCTCCGTATTATTCTACACCTCTATGCAATCCTTCATCTACATGACTTTTGTGTGGTCCTTTTTTCTCTCTCTCTCTCTCTCTAGTTACTTTTATAGTATTGTGTCTTATCGTGTCTTATGAAAATATGGGCAGTT
>NW_017307256.1:321573-355038 GCF_000935625.1 Nanorana parkeri
CCCACAAAACAATGATAAAACCCCCCCCCCCCCCCCCCCAGAGCTCTGCTTTAAAAAGAACTTTGATGTTTCCATATTTAAAACCTGTCACTACTTCAATAATATCTCAAAGGGAGGCTTTTTAGCCCCTTTACGATAGTAATGGATATAAATATTAAAAATAAAAAAATGCAAGGGTCCCATAACACCTGGGCATGGGCCCATTTATGTGGAATACTTGGATTTCAAATCCATTTCGATATTTGGATCAAAGCCCCTCAACACATAAAAAAACACCCCTGCTTTATTTTTGCCAATGCAGCAGATCAATGGATGTAGATAAGTAAACATCTATTGTGTGACATGTTAGGTATCCCCCAAAACACACTAGAGGCACAAGAATAATCTTCAGGCCATCATTTAGGTTTAACTATAAAGTGAAGAGCTGTAAAGGGTATTTAATATGTTCTTTATTTACATGTGTTGGTTATCATAGTTTTTTTCTGTTTCACAAGGGCATGCGGTTTTGGGGCTAGATATATTTGATACCTATAAACTCAACACATCTTGTACTTTAAGTTCAATTGAAATTATTAAAATCATTGTATTTGTATGTATTCATAAAAATATTTTTTTACAGCAAATATAGACTTCATAAACATTTCCATCTCTCCCCTTTTTTACCCCACTCTTTCATCCCACCCGGCGGAATTTTTTTTTAAAGTGAGAGCATTGTATTTTCCCTAATGCTGTTCATGACAGAATACTGACTGAACATAATTGAAATCAGACACTGGAGAATATACGGGGAGATCGTTCCACAATTTCTATCATGGTAGAAACTCCATGGGTTCCAGTTGAGGTGGAATCTGCCGGCTGCTTCTTATTTGAGTGAAGAAACTGAACAAAGCGAGGTAGAAAGTTCATCTTGTGACTTTAGATAAAATCATGTTTATGAGCTGTGCACACTTTCCATCCCTAAAGTATTCGGCTGCATCTACCAATAGTGTGATTTACAGGTTGAACACCTTTTATAGGAGCCAAAATATTTGGCGTCCCTCATGGATTAAATTACACGGCGAGGGGCATTTCCCACATCAAGGGGAGAAGTTTCTGTTTCTGGAGCCTCAGCTCTGTGTAACCTCCAGACTGCTCCATCCAATATTTCCGCACCTGCATTTCACTCCACCAAACATCTGTAAAATAACACATTGCAGACCAGGAACGTCACAAGTGTCTGATGTGAATTCCATTTTCCTGAAAGGCAGAGATCTGTGCTTGAATAATTGGAACTATCAGCATGCTGGAAGATATCTTTCACACATACACGTGGCATTACTTGGTATGCAATCTGTAATCTGGCCTGTTCTGTGCTCAAATACATTGGTAAGACATTGGTAAACAAACCAATTAGATTACCAGTCACCGCAGTCAGATCAGTGTTTTTAAAGTTTCATTTTCTTTTACATTTTGGAAGGAGTAGGAAATGTTTGGAACTTCTGTCAAGTTTCTCTGTATACTATTAGGGAGATTTATGTACACTTCCTGCTCTGGAAACAGAAAGTGAAAGAAAATCATGGTTACGTCATACAAAAAATTTCACTTAGAACTTAAAGAAAAAACATGGAAGAGTACTGTGATGATTCCTCATCCAAAAATCATATACTTGCTTAATCATTAAAAATATTAAAAAAAACGTCTTACATTAGCCACTGGGGGAACTGCAGAAACTTCTGCTGAAAACTTTGATTCAGGTGCTGAGCATAGGCGGAGCATTCAGAGCCTGCCAACTGTCACTTCCTCCCCACTGCACTTGCTGCCACTGTTGCTCCCCTACAAGCTGCTCAATTTACCACTGTATCACCTTCCTTACTGCCTGCAGCCTCAGTGCTCTCCCTCAGGCACTACCCCACCACCTTATGCTGCCTAATCTTTCTTCAGCTCAGTCCTCTTCCTCCACAACCACATCATGCTGCCCTATGCTCCTTATTTACCTCTACAGCAAACGATGCATTCACCTGCTCTTCACTTCTACTGCTGTCCCCGGTTCCTTACCCCCTAATTCTACAGTTCTGTCCCCTGCTCCTAACTTCACATCCTAAGCTGCTGTTCCCCCTGAAACCCATTCTCCCACCAATCACTGTGCCTCCTTCATGCCCACATTCACCCTGCTTTCTGTGTCTCCATGCCACCCACTACACTTCCTAGGCACCTACCACCCACCTCGTCACCCTGGACACTGCACCTCCCTATCATTCAACTCACTCCCCAAGTCACATTACCTTCCTCCCAATCACTTAACATGGGTCACATGGTTCGCTCTGGAAAAGCACCTTGTCCCCGTGCCGTTGGAGACAAGGGCCTCTTCCCCTCAAGCCCAGGGGCGTTGGTTGTGGTGGTGCGGGCAGGGGCTTATTCACATCAGGGTACACTTTTGAAAAAATCCTTTATTTGAAAAAACAAAACAAAAGACAAGTTTTTGACATGTCTTTTTTTTTTTTTTTAAATGGATCTGCCGACGTAATCCAGGGTCAGTTACGACGTCCAGTGTTGTCCACGACGACGACAACTCGACGAAATAATAAATAAAACAATAAAAAATAAATAGAAATCATTTTAAAAAACCCACGACCGCCGTCGCGTCCACTCACGACGAACTCCTGCTGCAGAATGGAGGGGTTTCTAGAAAGTTTTATATAAGTTAAGGGGTACTGCAACAGAAATCGCTCAGGTCTATCCCCACCTTTGCTCTGCATATTTTTTTCTTTCACTTCCTGTTCTGCAGACTTAACAGGAAGTGAGAGGATCTCTTTTCAATGTGAGGAAAATCCCCGCTTAGATAGTTGTTATGGGAGCTGGTGTCCCCATTGCAATATTTCCATATTCCTGTTCTTGTGGAAACTCAAAAGTTTGGATTCACCCTCACTTTCTTTTCTGGTGACATTGATTTGAGAGAGAGAGTAAATTTTCCTAATAGGGTCACAGACAGCAATAAAAACCTGACAGTGCTTCTAGCCCTTCAACACACTATCCAAATCGAATAAAAAAGTTTTGCCTTTAGTTATAATGAACCCTTTTGCTCCCATGGATGTAGGTACTACGTGGCTGCTCCGGCATGTAAACAATCCCCTGGCTGATATTGTTTCCGTTTTTTTCTCCCAACTGCCGGCTTTCTAGAAGAAATTATTTACTTCTACATGCTGCGGAGGATGCAGCTCCCCAACCACGGCTCACATGCAGGGGCGTATTTACCGCGAGGCAAAGTAGGCGTTTGCCTAGGGCGGCACCTTCCTAACATGTCCCTCATGGGTGCCTGGGATCTCTGCCTGGGTGGGTGTCAGAATGAAGAACATGCGTTCACTGATCTCCCCTGTGAAGAATACTGTAAACCTGGAAGCACACAGCTCTGAGCACTGAGCTGTCAATCTCCAGCTGCTCTGGCCAGGGATAAAGCTAATCAAGCACAGTCCATGCTCATTTAGCTTTAAAAGCATGCAGGGGTGACATTAGGGGTCTAATAGACTCCTAATGAGAACCTGTCACCTGAACAATGCAATCATAAAGGGGGCTGATAAGCCCTTTTGTGATAGCAATAAAGTTAAGTAAAACAAAAAAGTAAAAAAAACAAAGTTCATTTAAATATATATTTTTTTAATTTAAAGAGCCTCTGCCCTAATTTTCAAGCACATATGAAAGCAAACATGCAGCCAGGTGCAGGAGATGAATGCTAGGATGAATATTACAGAGAAGTTGGCTGTGTCACCCGTGTTTGCTTAAATTAACACATTGATATCTGACTAGAGTCCACCTTTAAGGTGCTTGTTTAAACATGATTTTCAACTCAAAATAATCTCTCAGCTATAGTCAGTTTTTAGAAAGTTCTAAAAAATCAAAACAAACAGCGGATTCGCCGCCACAGGCATTTACGGAGGTTTTGGCGATCATCACTGAGGTCTTGTAAACAGACAGAGTCTACCAGAGTCAACAGCCCTTGAATTTGGAGCTGAGCTCAGAGAAGTTTTATTGAGAGAGCTTGTCTTGTAGAGGTTGCTGAGTAAAATCATCGTTTTGGCAGAAGTGGTGTGTTCAGCCACTTCTGGTTTCTACGGAGCTTTGCAAGAGCAGAATTCATACCGATAAAATCACTAGGTGCATCTTAGAAGAGGGGAGGAAATGCAGACAGTGAAGTCACAGCAAGATTTGTTGCTGCATGTCGGACATGTTGGATCTTCATCAGCTGCCAATTCTGAATGTGCGTTCTGTGGCATTCCAGGCATAGTTTTAGATGAGGTGCTGAGGGACAAAGTCAGAGCTGGCCAAACTTTACTTACACCAGTCTGCAGAAAATATGGAGCAAGTCAGAGGTGAAAATGTGTCTCACAGAATGGTCATCACCCTGAAGTGTCTTCCGGAAGTTCCCGTGCAGGTCAGCCATTCCTACAGGAAGCTCATTGGCTATCACTTCAACACTGTTACATTGTTTATTGGGGTTGATCTACTAAATGAGTAGAACGCGTTCACTGTGTAACAGAATTTTCCTTTAGCTTAGGGAATGAGATGCAGCTCTTCTGACTTCAATCATCCAATCATGTGCAAACAAAAATCCTTTTTTTTATTATTTAGTTTCCTTGCTTGTGATTCAGTGTTGTTTGCAAAGTGAATTTTTATCCCATTCACTAAGCTAACGGAAAATTATCTTGCAAAGTTTTACTCCTTTAGTAAATCAACCCCTATATTTCTTGAATATATCTGGCTACATTTTCTTCATACAAGAATGATGAAACATTTGCTGTTCTGGTCATAGAACCCTTTCTATGATGCCATATGACACATAAATAGGGATGAGCAAGTTGAGTTTTCATTTCCCCAAATTTGGACAGAAATTAAGACATTTTGGTTTTGTTTGGCAAAATGCATGGGATTCCATGAGGTGAAATTAGCAGGGCTATTCATGAAGGGGTGAAGAGTTTGGAGAAGGAGAATTATGGGGTGAGTGAAAAACACTCATCCCCATAATTCAAGCTGACCTGTATTCAAGCTGACCTGTAACACTGAAGGCAGACACCGTGGGACTCGAGGAGTCTGCGGTGGATCAGAGACCGGCACCAGTGCTGGTGTGACTGTTGGAAACAAGTGGAATGAGGAAGATGATCTGATCAAGAGGCATCAAATAAGGTAAGTGCCACTGGCGGAACTACCAGGGTCGCAGCGGTCGCACTTGCGACCGGGACCAGGTGTTCCGCCAGTTCGTTGGGGCCCAGAGAGAGGGGGAGGCCCGCTGCTCGCAGCTACTCATGCTGCTACTCATGCTGCCTCATGCTGCCCGCGGCGCCGGCGCGGACTACTTCACCGCTGCCGCCCGCAGTGTCTTTTGCGGCAGCGGTGAATAGAAGATGTAGCGCTGCGGGGGTGTGGCCTGTCAAGGGGTGATGGCCGTGACGCTTGTCGGGGAACTCCAATTCCCAGCAGGCAACTGAGGAGGGAGCAGCCGAGCACGAGCAGGGGATACACGCCACGCTGTAGGACGTCCTGGCTTGAGCTGGAACCTGGAGGCACAGAGTTCGGGAGCACAGCTCACAGCACAGAGTGAGGAGATTCTGGAGGAGTGGTAGGCTTACTTGAGGAGAAAGATCTCCCTCTTTCTCCTGGCTGCTGCAGACTAATGACATCACTGACTAGAACTCAAGGTCTGCTTCTTAATGAGACGGTGTGGAGATTTTCTGAAATATTATACTGTTGCTGTATATTGTGACAGTTCAGGATTGTGTTCATACAGGCTTGTAAAATGACTAGGTGGTCCTGTTTGAACTCCTATGTATATCTCTTATCAGAGGCGTAACTAGAACCTTCAGGGCCCCCGGTGCAAGAAACCATGAAGGGCCCCCCAACCCCCCACCGCCATGGCACCGCATGGTTAACAGGAAGGCTGCCGAGGTCCCCAGCAAGCGCAGGACCTCAGGCAGCCGCTTGTTTAAAATTTTAGTGCCGGTGTTCTATCGAGAACATCGAGCTAATATCGGCGCTTACGTACAGATGGGATTAACGAGGAAACCGCCATTTATTTACAAAGTATTCGTTTAAATTGTTAATTGTGACCGTTAATAATATGTCATCCATGGCAGTAAATAATGGATGGAATATTATTAACTGTCACAATTAGCAATTTAAACGAAATACTTTGTGAATAAATCCCTGTTCCTTCGATAATACTGGTCTGTGCGCAAGCGCAGATGCTGAGGTCGGCAAATTCGACTACGTCGGCGTTCTCGACAGAACACCGGTATCTGCGTTTAGTATCGGGGCATTACTCGTGAAAATGCTCATTATTGACACTGGTGTATCCCTACTTAAAAATATAATGCATTGCTGGGGCTTGTAGTCCTACATAGTTGGTGCTATTCTGCATTGCTGAGCACAGACGCCCGTACATGCTGCAGGTGGCGAAGCCGCACGATTTCAGGGGGGGGGCCTCTTCTTCCTCGCTGGGCCCCCCCAGCAGGCGGAACGCCAGGGCCCGGTTGCAATTGCAGCCGCTGCGACCCTGGTAGTTCCACCAGTGTCTCTTATCCATACAGCAGTAACTGTATGGATATAATTTGGGTTAAAATTTATGTAAAGTTTATCCCTCTCTGGCTCTGCAATAAAGAATACCCAAGCTGTATTCACACCCCTTAGCAGTTGGTGTTCCTTGGACACTCAATTGCCAGCAACAAGACATTTTAAGCAATGAGGTGGCCAGATGCATTGAAACTATGTCTGGATGAGAAACAGGACCTGTGAAATAAAATTGTTCCCTACAAATCTTGCCTACTGTTTCACCTGTGACTTGGAGTACACCTTTAAGAAGCATTTCTCTCAAGTGGTCTGCAGAAATAAGAAGCGGAATCCAGTTTCTTCTTGGGAGTATTAGATGAGGGCAGCAGATATCTCAAGTGTTTTGTTTGCTGGCTGTAGAGATGTTTACCATGGAGATGTAGAGGTTGGGTTTATTTTATGTCATTGGCCTAGCTTTAATTAGACCCTCATGCATCTGAGTCTGGCTGAAAAAGATAAAGAGAAAATTCAGTACTCACAGCTTAATACGCACACATAGATTGCTGCATACTGGTGAATTTCAAATACTTGTTTGCTGTTTAAGCCAGTCTATTTCACTGAGGGGTCTATTCACTAAGCTGCCGAAGGATCTAGCCGTAGCTTCGGCTGATCCTTCGGCTCCAGGACCCCTTCGGTTCAGTAGAACCAAAGGGCTGCTGTACGGGCTATTCACTATAGCCCGTACAGCTCCCGAAGTTAGCCGAGCAGCTCAGTCCAGCCGAAGGCATATGCCTCGGCTGGACTGAGCCGTGGTGAAAGCCGAAGCTGGCCGATCAGAAGACACTGACCTAGAACAAGCCAACAGATCAGAAGACACTGACCTAGAACAAGCCGACAAATCAGAAGACACTGACCTAGAAAAGCTGACAGATCAGAAGACCTAGAACAAGCCAACAGATCAGAAGACACTGACCTAGAACAAGCCGACAGATCAGAAGACACTGACCCGCAACAAGCAGGCAGATCAGAAGACACTGACCTAGAACAAGTCGACAGATTATAAGACACTGACCTAGAACAAGCCGACAGATCAGAAGACACGGGCCAAGAACAAGTAGACAAATCAGAAGACACTGACCTAGAACAAGCCGACAGATCAGAAGACACTGACCTAGAACAAGCCGACAGATCAGAAGACACGGGCCAAGAACAAGCCGACAGATCAGAAGACACTGACCTAGAACAAGCCGACAGATCAGAAGACACTGACCTAGAACAAGCCGACAGATCAGAAGACAATGACCTAGAACAAGCCGACAGATCAGAAGACACTGCCCGCTGACACAACAGGCAGACAATAAAGCAGCTACAATGGCAATTGAAAAGCTTCAATTATTGTGCAGACATAAAAATATCAGCAGAACGCCCCGCCATTGGCTACAAATGTAAAGAGAAGGATTAGAGTGATGTCTTTTGCATAGAAACTGCCGACTGAATGGGATGTGTCATCATACGTTCGGTCCTTTTGCTTCACTTTCTGAGGCACATATCAGGCCTTATAAGAAGCTATAAGAAACATTTCTGAGCACCTGTCATGTTTATGTGAGCCAATACTAAATCCTGGGGTGATGCAGACACTGCACAGACATACCTGCAGAAGGTCAGTCTGTCATCAGACACTGTGCTGAGGCTGGCGGGTTCTGCTCTTCTATAGCAAACCTGGCACACACAGAGAAGTGCACCCATCCATTGCAAGTATTTCTACCAATCATTCTAAATGGAGTTGCTGCCAACCACCACAAATGAAGACTGAACTCCAGGATAAGCAAGTATTGTCTGTATACAAGAGGCATGTTACTTCAATCTTGGTGTGCTTTGTGTATTTCTATTTCCAGGTCTGTGCAATAATCCAGTGTGGAGCTTCTCCTCTCAGCAGGAGCGTTCTGTAAACCAGACCAGTCTCTGATCCTCTCTCTCCTTGTGCAGTGTGACTGGTCTTGTCTCCCCCCTCTCCTGTAGTTTTCTGCAAGCAGCCTGGAGTAGGCGGGGCCTGCTGGGTCCCTCCCCCAGCTCTCTGCACAGGCAATGCACAGCACAGTGATGATCTCATTGCTACTTTTGCAAGGTAATATATGGGCTTGCTAAGGCAGTTGGTGTTTGCAAAGCGCATTGATATCCTTTGTGGCTTTTGAGAAATACAGTATATCTAAATTAATGTTTTTGTGCCCGGAGTTCAGCTTTAATACTTGTCCTACTTTTCTTGGAGCTGCTAATCTACAAATACATAACTCCTTTCATATAGTGTCACACGGCAAAGAAATAGAAGTGGGAAAATGCTCTTTACTATAACCAGCATTATTATTACCTGATTCAGACCTACTCGGCTATGACATGCTACTGAGGAGGACACACACACATTCCATGCAATGGAAGCTGTCAGCGTGCTAGCGTCACATGACCATTCAGAGCCAATGTAATGAAAGTTAGCACTGTGATGGCATCAGGTGACCATTCAGAGCCAATGTGGTAAAGGCTGGTTGTGATGGTGTCATGTGACCACCCAGAGGCAAGATGATTAAATCTGGCAATGTTACAACCATTTAGCAAAAAAGAACGGGGAAGGGGAGGTATATGCACAATATGTCCAATATAAATTAATATAAATGGGGGTCCCCTAACTATTCAAAGTTATTAGAAAAGAAGTTTTCCCCAGGGAGAGGGGATCCCACCATTCTTTACACAATCTAATAAGCGAGGTCTGGATTAAAATCAAGTGTGGATCAAAATCAAAAAGAAACCTATCCGGTTAATTGAACACAGCTATCGAGTTAAGGCAACGATTTGTAACATCTTTCGTATTCAGCCGAGGTAATACCTACACCTCCTGATATCCGTGTTCTTCTCCAACCCAGTCATCAGAACTCCAGCTTCAACTTACCTATTTTCCTTTGAAACCCATTTTGGAAACATAGAAACAAGGATATCCCGGGACTGTGAGTTTTATATATATATATAAAAATATATTTTCTCATATTAACTATGTCATCCCACTCCCTTGATTCCCAGGGGTGCTGTGTCCACATGATACGCTTCCTCCGTAGCTACAACTCCGATACCTTTTGTGCCCTTTAGTTCAAACTAGGGCAACTATCGGGAAACCCAGCATATATCGGAATTCACTTCATGGATAGCGTCTTGTCTTTTCTTTATACATAAAAAAATATATGAATACATCTGGCTTTCTAAGCGGCATGTCTCTTAATTGTCAAGAAATTTTCTCATGAACCCACTCATTTACTCATTAGTTTATAGGCGGTATGCAGTCATTAATTTTTGTGTATATATATTTATCTGTCTGTTGTGTGTATATATATTTATCTATTTGTCTGATTAATGTACTTTTCTGATTTTCTGTGTACGTAGAGTTTATAAATATGGATTTTTAATGAATAAATACATTTATACCTTTTTCACCATTTAATTGTTACGTAGATTGTGTAAAGAATGGTGGGATCCCCTCTCCCTGGGGAAAACTTCTTTTCTAATAACAATGTTACAACCAGTCTTTAAAGGTGTCCATGGCTCTTCTCATAAATGACATCTGTAAAGATGGCACATTCTGACTTCAGAACTTGCTGTTAATGTCTGAGGGGAATTTATCAGATCTGGAGCAGACAGAATCTGGAGCAGATGCCCATGGCAACCAATCAGCTTCTCTCTTTCATTTTCAAAGCTTAACTGATTCGCTGATTGGTTGCCATGGCCAACTACGCCAGATTCTGTCTGCTTCAGTGTTGATAAATTCCCCCCTGAATGTTTTAAAGTGACACTAAACTACGAAGAACTCCAGGGGGGAAAAAAATGTTAACCCTTGCAGTGGCTCTACTCCCGTACTGCAAGGGTTCAGTGCTCGCTTTTTGTCTAGGTTCACAAATAACAAAGTTATTCTCACCCAAAGCTCCAAGCCGCCCAGCTATCACAGTGCTCCGTCCAGCCTGTCTCCTCCTATGCTGCAGCATTTAAATGTTCCTCATACATACAGCACAGCAATGAAGTAATAAAATGAACTAGGATCACACTAATCCAGCGCGTTATAATTCTGAGTTGCCCCACTCAAGCGGCGACCATAGTGAGTTGGGCACGTGAGATTAATAACGTGCTGGATTAGTGTGATCCTAGTTCATTTTATTACTTCATTGCTGTGCTGTATGTGTATAGGCCAATGTAGTTGGATCTGTATGTGCGTTATAATTAATCGAAATTAATTGATTCATCGATTTTAAAAAAATTCGATTAATCGAACACAAAACTTTTAATCAGTAACAGCCCTAACATAAATGTATCTTATTTGTGTATCGCTCAGCTGTAGCTCCTCCAATCATCTCTGAAATGGTGCTGACACTGTCCTTCCTTCTGGAGGGTGGCTACTTGTGTTCCTCATGGTCCCTGTGTGCATTGTAAAGTTGATGCCCATAGTTGATGGTAAATCTAAAGCTGGCCATACACCTTACAATTTATCTGCAGATTTCCTATGGTCAGATGGAAAAGGTGGAACAGATTCCTCCATCTACACTAAACTGTGGATGGAGTAATCTCCACCTGGGCCAATCTGTTGCACTTTTTCCATCTGTTCACAGAAAATCTGCAGATAATTGTAAGGTGTTGGCACCTTACACACAGGTGTTGGCACCTTACACAAAGGGGTTTGTACAATCACACTGTAACATGTGTAGCCAGTCTTAGCGTGAAAGTTATTATTGTTCTAGGTGAAGTGGCCGTGGCTTCTACGTGGACACCTAGTCTGTCACCTAAGTGTAAAAAAAAGTATATTTTATAAAAGAACTCCAAGAATGAACACAATGAACCCTTGCAGTGGGGACACACCAACACTGCAAAGGTTAACTGCTCCATTTGGTCTAGGGGCTGGATTAAAGAAGATATACTCACCTGATCTTCAATCCCATTTGTCTGCTAGACCGCTCCCCGCAGCCTCTTTTCCCTTGGGCTCCGGTGGTCTAAGCCTCCGCTGACGTCATCAAGTCTTATTCAGGTCCATTCACCATGGGGACACCAAGGGACATACCACAACCAGAGCGGAGCGGGAGAGAGGTTAGCGCTGACTGCTGCAGGACCGAGGATCAGGTGAGTATATCTTCTGTATTCCGGCCCCTAGAGCAAAAGGAGCACTTAGCCCTTGAGGTGCGAGTTAGCCCCACTGCAAGGGTTAATTTTGTTATTTCCTGTAGTTCTTCTTTAAAATACACCCTTTTTACGCTTCATAGTCACAGGATGGACAGACCGTGGGTAGCCCCACTGCAAGGGTTAATTCCTGGAGTTCTTCTTAAAGGGGTAATATGTAGGGATGCACAGAATCCGTTTTTTTGGTATCAAGTACCGAGTACTGATATTTATTTTTCGGTACTCGCCGATACCAAGTACTGATACCGGTATTTCAGCTAGCATGGAGCCGGCTTCCCGGCCAATCAGGAAACCGGGAGGCAGGTCATTACCCGCCACCCGGCTTTCTGATTGGATGGGAAGCCAGCTCTATGTTCCTTCGCGGCACCGGTATCGGGGGTATCAGACCACTCGTACTCGCCCAAATACTCAGTATCGGCACCAATACCAGTATCAGTGCATCCCTATGACGCCCAAATACTCAGTAATGGCACCAATACCAGTTTCAGTGCATCCCTATGCCCCCTGCAGTATGGCGTTACCTCAGACAATCTTCTATGCCCTATTTATGGGTCACTGATTAAACGAAAACATCCCTATCATTTATAGCAGGTTGTACGTTATTCTGTGTATGACAATGTTTGTACCAGTTGGTCCAGCATTTAGGAATGGCATTTCTGGCCCCGCACCGTCCTCTCCTGCGGCCCTCACTCCTCTCTCAGCTGATCACTTCCCCCTTTTAAAGCAGCCAGTGGGAAGGAAGGATCTCGCCAGCCAGTACATCTGGGGAAGAAAGTGTCTATTTGCCTAGAGATCCATCTCCGCTATTTCATCTACTGTCTAGAACTTGCATATGTAACATAGTGTCACCTTGTATCCGGGCAACAAATTCCTGTGCTGCGTCATCCGATCGGAGAGCTGGCGCTGCTGTTTTTCCTGAGTCCTTGCTGCATTCATATGTTACATATTTCATTTCCTGTGTTCTGCCCCCATATTCCCCTATAGCTCCCACTGGCAGACACCTATACCATAACAAAGTTGGCAGACCCATCGGTGGATTGACAGATGGCATCTGGATATCTGGAATAACTTTTTGTAAAAAACAAAATCTATCCAGAGGAGTGAGGGCCGCAGGAGAGGACGGTGCGGGGCCAGAAATGCCATTCCTAAATGCTGGACCAACTGGTACAAACATTGTCATACACAGAATAACGTACAACCTGCTATAAAAAATCTATCCAGAAAACCTTTATGTGCACAAATTAAGATGCCGCAGCCTCGGAATATGTACAATGGATGCTTCCAGAAGACGTGGCAATGTACAAGATTCATGGGGAAAATATCAGTTTGAAATGCCCTGGTTGAGTCACGGCTCATAAGACAGGGACCTGAACTATATACACAGTCATGTTATTCTAATTATTACCAATGCTGCTGCTCCAATCAGTCATTATGAAGCCAAACCTTAGTGACCAATGTGTTCATTAAACTACATCGCTATTATGTATTCATTAACATCATTACATTTATTTTTAATTGCAGCTCGTAGACGTACTTACATCGAATGTGATTTTAGGCTGCTCTAATCCCCTGCATAGCGGACCCTCTACAGAAGGAACAGAACTAGAATCCAGTCAGTGATTTCCACCTTTCTAATACCCTGCATAGCAGACTTTCGGAAGGATGGGCAGCAAAAGGATCCAATCAGGCTGTGCAGTCTAACACGGGAAACATGCTGACAGAAGGAAAGAGCAAAGTGATGACTTATTACTGTGCTGTTGCAGTGTCATTTTCCAGTCAGCAAGCTAGTATGTTCTGTTGAAATAAGCTGCACTGCAGGCAGGGCCGGGTTTCCTACAATGCCAACCGAGGCCTAGCCTCGGGCAGCAGGGAGTAGAGGGGGAGCAGGGGCGTGGAATTCCTATCTCGCGATGTCCGGGACCTGCAGTTGCGGGCGCCGGGCAGGTAGTTGTTTTCTACTTTTAGCCCTGCTTTGGGCAAGCAGAGCCGCTTGTTTTGTACAAGTGATGGCTTCATACAGTGGGGCGCATTGAGGAACCTGGCATTGGGGCAGAAGAGAGAGTAAATCCGACCCTGACTGCACTGTCTGGAAGGGGTGCTTGTATCACAAGATTGGCTAAACAGAATTGCAAATCCTGAGGCAGTCCACATAGATGTATTTTAAATGTATCTGCAGCTGCTTGCCTGAAGTTAAGCTGTAGTTTCCTTTATCTTATTTCCTGAATATTCTAGAACATTATATAGCAAGTTCGGAACGGTCAGCTGCAAGATCAGCTCATCTGTGCACAGATTTACTCCGTCGGTGACAGGATAGTGTTATTCACCCTCATCAATTGATAAACCTTTCACTGGAGTCAAAGGGGTTAAATGACGCATGTTTATATGTCTGGTGGATGTTTGGATATAAAATAATCCAGCGTTACATTTGCCTGAACGCTCTCCGCTCCGCGTTTCCGCTTTGCTGGTCGCTTCGTATGATTTTCCCGTCTGTTTGCTGCGAGCCCTGAACTTGGCTCTGGAAGACTTGCGTGACAAGAGCGCACTGGGGGGATTGAGTGGCTGCACAGTGCAGGGACAGGAGAGCAGCTTGCTGTGACATCTGTGAGCCAAGAGCAGAGGAGGGGGCAATATCCCATCACACTGCCCGCCTGTCCTGGTCCTAGCCATCCTGGAACTGTCACCAGCCACTCTTCAGCTTCCACAGGACTGCAAGACCCACAATGCACTACAAACTGCTCCCGACACCAGCTCAGTGTATCTTAATATACATATCTATAGCTCTGACATATTCCGCAGTGCTGTACAGAGAATATTGTATTATTCACATCAGTCTCTGCACCAGAGGAGCTTACGCTCTAATGTTCCACCACAGGCACACCCTATTATAATCAGGACAGCTGTACATTTAGCCCTGCTTGCCCGAAGAAGGGCTAAATTTAAAAAAATAAATAACTACCCGCCTGGCGTCTGTGCCGCCCCTCTACTCCTGCCGCCCCAAGGCCAACACAGAGAGATCATACAACCTCCATGCATATTATTTTCTTTGTCATGTCTAATGAAGATTGTTTTGTTTATCAATTTTGTTTCGTAAATGTAAAATACGAATCAAAGCACACGGTCAAAGAATGGAAGTTCTGGCACCAAATCGGCCCGAAACGCACTGGGGCAGGTGTGTACTAGCCCGAAAACAAAAGCAAGAACTAGGAAGAGAGGAAATAACATTTTCGGATTTCTATTTCTTTACCACAATCTTTTTATTGCAGCAGAAAAGTGACTTTTGTTCGGCAGGTTGGATATGTTTATGCACACACATGGCGGCGACATGAGTTCTCTTTGTGAGGATCCAGCAGCCATCCTCAGTGTCCTCTCCAGGCTGCAACAGACAATGACCCTTATAGGAAGACATCAATCTCAATGAGGATCAGCCACAGATCCCCCTCACTGCCTGAGTCAACATATATAATTTGATTGGTTGCTGAGCTCATCGCCTCCAGGGGATTCAGGATAAAACAACACTTCTCCTAAACATCAACCACCACCAATTACTTCTGCCCTCACCCCGTTATAAAGAGGAACTCTGCCCTTCCAAAATGATACCAACAAAATTGGTCTTTTTATTTTGTGGATGAGAGCATTGATGTGCAGACATATTTTCCAGCTCTGCTGGTTAGTTTAAATGGCAAAAATCCTTCTGCATGGAAACTCAAAGCCTCACAATGCTTTACCCCTAAAGGTGCCCATACACTGGCCAAATTCCAGACGGTTTTTAATGTACCGGACGAAATCTGCACAGTGTATGGGGCTGTCGGCTTACTTTCAGCCAGCATCCCGCGATCAGCTGAGAATACATTGCAAACATCGGTGATTCCTCGATCAACGCGCTGTTAGTGTGTTAGGAGGAATCGCGTCAATTTCTTACGTTCGGCCCGTGAGTTGAACGAAAGAAATTGACAGGTGCATGGCCAGCTTAAGGGTCACCATACGCATTACAATCTGCTTCACTTAAATCACTAGATTATCACTAGAATTGTGGAATATGAGCAGGGGCGTAACTAAAAATCACAGGGCCCTATAGCAAAATCTTGTATGGGGCCCTGTGATTTCTAGATTCGCGCACCTGATAACCCAAACAGCCCACCTGAGAGAGACCCTGCAGAGCCCACCATAGACTCTCTATGATGGGCTCTGCAGCGTCTCAGGTGGGTGGTCAAGCCCTCTTACCTGTCAGCCCAGATCCTCTGTCCGCCTCCTTCTCCTCCACGGTTGCTGACTGGCCCCGCCTCCTCTGCCAATGGGCCCCGCCTCCTCCATCGCTGGCCCCCGCCCATTCACACCAATTGCGGTGCGTTCCAGAGCGGTAACTGCTGGAACGCACAGCAGTCGCTCACTAAACTTCCCCCGTTCGTTCTGGGGCGGGAGGGGGTGTGGCGGTGCATTGAAGTCAATGGCACCGCAGCCACGCCCTCCCCCCCGCCCTCAGTACGAGCGGACACGTGGCAAAACATTGCCTGCGTTCTAGTCCACTGCAAACACAAAAAATAGAGCATGCAGCATTTTTCGCATTCGCAGTGGACCGCAACGCAGGCAATGTCCGATCGCACTGCGGGCGGGGGGGCCTGGCTGTTGTGCCAAACGCAATTTATATAAAAAATGTTTATTTTGATTTTGTTGTCCGCTCTGGTGTCCGCTGACACCAGATCTGACTCTGGTGTCCGCTGTGTCACTACAACCATTTATTTCACTCTGCCATGCGCTGGGAAGCTGGGTAATCATCATTAATATTAGTTATAGCTATTGATTTCCACTTTCCAGGATGGATTTCCCATCCTAGGTGTCACCGTGCGTCCGATACGCTGAGTGCTTCCCAAACATCCAGCAGCAAATTTCCTCTACCAGTCCCACCAACGCACCGGCAGACGCCAGAAATAGACACATTCTCTACCTGCCGGCCAAACACTTCCAGATAGAAAACTCAGTAACATTTTGAGAAATGGCGATCTCGTCATGGACGCTACGTAAAGCACGGACTGCTGAATATGTACAAATCACATGCCCCCAATCATAAAGCTCACCACACACATTACAATCTGATTGTACTATAGGTCTACCAACAAGTATGTAGGGCAAGGGTCTGTCTGACTAAGTACGAGTTGATTGGCTATTTTAGATAAGTATATGACATAGTTTTGGTAAATCTAAAGTTGATTGTACAGAGATTGTATGACCAGATTGTAACGTGTATGGTGAGCCTAAGATACAAACAGGCTTGTGATATTGAGATTTACTGACGCTACCAGATAAACACAAACGTTTTTGGATGGTGCCCCCTCTGGGAAGACTTACTCTTTGTACTTGACAACTACCTCCAAGACAGGAAGTGATGGGAAATGTAGCATTTTGTGTTGTCACTGGAACAGGAAAAGAGGGGAAATCTAAGGACACCTGGACACTGGAGTCGTACTTTTACGTTTCAGGAACACAGAAGGTATATGAAATACTCCTTTTACATTTAAGGCCCCGTTCTCACTTGTGGCATGCTTAAACGCATGACATGTGTTCAAAGAAGCTCATGCAGCAGTTTGAGCTGCGAACTTCTCACGTTTTTTGACCACGCATCAATGTGTGGGCAAAGGTACCTGTTTTGCTTGGTGCATTTGGAGTGCCATTAACAAGTAACGCAAGTGCACGCAAGTCACGTAATATTAGCGCGTTGTGTGAACGTACGCCAGTGCACATGCTTCAGAACGCTGCCCGGCTTGATCTATGCAATCCAGTGCGTTCAGGGCACGAACCGCACCGGAACGCACTGGAAATGGTGTGAGCCCTTAGCGCAAGCTCACACACATGGCAAGTGTGACCAGGGCCTAAAAGACATCAAGATGACCACATAAACAGCAACTTTGTATCTTTTCTGATTTTTTTTTTGATGATGACATCACATTTTCTGTCACTGACATGTTCATTCAGTTTTACATACTTTAAATAAGATTCAATTGTTCAGAAATTGACGTGGTTGCATCATGTGTGGTGTAACAGAATAATTTTTTTCATTACCTACGTGTGCTACAGTCATGTTGATAGGACTGACCACTTTCCAGTCCATATGCAATGTATTATTAGTAGTAGTAGTATTATTATATAATACCAGGGCCGCCAAAAAGGGGGTACAGCCAGCCCTCCCGTACCAGGCCCGGGCCCCATCTGGTCAGCAGGGGGCCTTAGGCTCAACTTGGAAGCAGACAATGGAGCTCAGACTCCTCCCCCACAGCTGTCCTGCTATATCTAAGGTGAATGCTGCTTCATGCAGGCCCACCTAACTTACTGCCTGAGCATACAGTATCAGCCTACCTTGCTGACGCATCTCCCAGCTGCAACAACTGGGGTGCAGGGGGTGTGGCCCACACCGGGTGACACCAAAATGACTGGCAGTCATTTTGGTGTCACCCCCTCTAAAGGTCGGACACCTGATCATGGACCGAGAGCCCAACAGCTGCACAAGAGAGGAGAGGAGCCAGTGGCATACCTTATCCTGCCGGATGAACCCCCTCTCTTTACCAGCGTCCATCACTAAGATGGCTGCCGGCAGTTAAGTGCGCGTGATGATCTGATGTGCCACCGGGTGACACCCTGCATGGTGATGCCTTTGCCACACAGCGCAACATGTAGTACTGTATTGCTTTTATTCACCACAATGCACATACGCATTGCACACTGCGCATTGCTTGTGGGTGGCCTTGGTTGGTTGGGGGCCCTGTCAGTTGGGCTATTTATAATACGGTATATTTTTTATAATTTATAAATATTAGATATTATAATAATGTATGAGCATCTTTATGGTGATCGTCTGGCGACTTCTGAAGACATTTATCACCTGCAAACACTCATCATTTTTATATATAACTCGGTATTAGAGTTTCTCAGGTCAGACGCCGGGGTACAATGTGTAGCCTGTTTCTGGCCGTGACTATCAGCATGCCGCCCATCACAGACCTAAATGGCACATTAAAACTGTGAATATTTCGGCAGAAACCCAGACTCTGTTGTTGATCTAGCCCTCCCCCCCCAAGTAGAAAAAAAATAAAGATTTAAAGAACAAAATAAAGTCGGAGTTATTTCCAGTAAGGCATAGGAAGCAAAGCCGGTGGATAATGCCATCATCAGCACGAGCCAAGTGACATGTAAACTAACAGCGTGTCAAATGGCACGCCAGCCGCATGCTTGGAAATAAATGTGTCTGTTTTGTTTTTCCAGCGGGGAGCAAAGGTTTTATTCCCAGCATGCCTTCCTGTCAAACGCTGTCGCCACAGCAGGGGCGTTCCGCGGCCCTGTATTAACGTGTACTCGCCTGGACGCACAACGCCGCTCTGTGCAATCTTTTCACACCCGTCCGCGCTGAGGATGGGATCGATAAATGACTGGGGGGGAAGATGGCACCCTGGTGGATTGACAGGAAGCGGCTGCGGGCACACAGTTCCAGCCTGGCAGCATCCCGGGCCGCGCCATTAGTAAGTGAAATATAAGAGGAGAAACAAGAGCAGCTTGGCAGGGGTTCAGCGCCACATTCTTCTGCTGCTCAGCCATGGTATGTTTTTCCCTGAAGGAAAATAAAAATTGTAGGTAGTTTTTTTTGTGTTTTTGTTTTATTTTCTCATCCGCAGGGCACTGGTAGGGCCGCCGGCTGGAGCAGACGCCACAAACAGCGCCTTTTTTTTCCCTTGGAAAGGAAATAAGAAGTCTTTTGTGAGCTGGTTACAGAGACTTGGGGCTTTGATCAGGAAATGGCTGAGATGCAGGAAACAAGATGCAGAAGAGTACTGGGAGGGAGGGGGGGCATGGCAAAGATCATTTTATAATTCAGTGCTCCGAGATGGATGTTTAATGAAAGGAGCAGCTAGACGAAGAAACTGAATTCAAGCAGTTGTAATAATGGCTGCTCTTCTTTCTCAGCGCCTCCAGGCCTTCCTTTCATGGTTGTTCTCTAGTATGGCTTCTTTATATAAGACCATCATTTTCTGTGCTTGCAGTTATTTGTCCCTGTGACAGTCTTGTCTCCTGACACCCGCCTGAACTCTGTGTGTTGGAAATGGAAATAGCAGCAAAAGGAAGAAACTGAATTCAAGCAGTTGTAATGGCAGCCTTTCTTTCTCAGCGCTTCCAGGCCTTGCTTTCATGGTTGTTCTCTAGTATGGCTGCTTTATATAAGACCATCATTTTCTGTGCCTGCAGTTATTTATCCCTGTGACAGTCTCATCTCCTGACATCTGCCTGAACTCTGAGTGTTTTCCTGCTCCCTCTATACCAATCAGAGCTGATAAAAATGAAAAGGCCTGCGAGACTGTGACCAAGACATTGTGTCCCTTACTCCTACTCTTTTGTCCAGTCCCTTCAACTGTGCACATTTATAACTTCAGCTGGCATGCAAAGGATGCTATGAACTTACTATAGAGAACATCTCAGAGAATAAGGTTAAGTAGGATTCTATCAAAATCTGAGGCAGTTTTTAATCTTCCACCAAATCCCAAGGACAGTGAAAGGAGAAAAAAAAGACTTATGATTTAATTTCTCTGTCACTCTCTCCTCCTATCCGCATGTTCTGTGTTAGCATATGAACACTAGAGCACAGTTGATGGCTCATTCTGCTGTACTGGAGATTGCATTATATACATGAACAGAAAACTACATTAATTTGTATCTGCCTGGAGTTCTGGGAACAGTCCCAGGCCCCGTGAATTAGAAGTCTGGAGCCACATTCCCTATGGCACTGAATATTAGAACAGGGCCCGGTGGCATGATACTGCTGGAACATGACTGAAAGAGATGTAGTGATCATGAGCAGTCAGGAGCCTCGTTAAATATACATTCTTGGAATATCTTGTATAAGGGGGTCACCTACGTTGGAAAGAAAACAGGTTGATTTGCCTGCCATACATATAAAACAACGTTCTGCTCCTTCCTTCAGAATAATTTAAAAAAAAAAAAAAATTTGTGGAAAAAGTAATTCTATAATATGTTGCTTTGACACCTGGGGCCGCTCATAGCTGCCAACAACAGGCCATCCTGACCCAGAGTTGTAGTCAGATAATTGTGTACCAGAGGCCCCAATGACAGGACATTCTGACCTTGTGAGATGCCAATCCCCATTGCCCACCGCATAGCATGGAGATACTGATCTGTAAGCAGCGCTGGGTCGGGGTCCACTTCCATCTTCTCCAAATTCATTTCAGTTAATGACATAAATGACCCCACATCGCTCTGTGTGTCTCCCCCCCCCTGTCATTTTCTATTTGACATAACCTTCATCTTTTGCACACCAGCTGAAATTCAAATCAAGCTGACGGTGGAGGTGCCTGCACTGATAGTGAGTGATGCACTTCTGTCTGCAGGGTTGCTGGGTATTTCAGACTAGCTCTGATCTGCAGACTTGTTTTGGCTCAGTGGCTTAGAATGTAGGGAGAAGGCAGAAAGTCAGCTTAACAACCAGACAGTTTTAGGCAGAAGCCAGCAATGGTTTTCACTCATGACAGGTTTACTTTATTCAGTAACTTACAAGGATGTCGGCCGGTGGGGCATTGGCCCCATTACCTCGTCCTAGTCCCATATGTACCACATACAGTCAAGGGTTTAATCAGGTGATGCTAAACAATGTGTAGGACAAGAATCGCCATCATAAATATGGAAGTGGCCTCTATTCTATTGGCTATGACTGTTACTATCCTTTTTCTCCTAGAAATCTCAGCACATTGGTAAGGTTTATCATTATGGCCACAGATTTGTGTTTTACTCCTTAGTGGAAGCTAATGTCTGCCACTTCACCTACATCCTGATGTCTTTGCTGGGTGAAAAGATACAATATAACATTTGTAAACGTTTGCAGAGTCCGACATTCATTATATGTGTAGCACCCTGTAAGTAGCAGTGCTTAGTAAATTTAATATTGTCAGATTGTAATCAGTCTGATGCTGATTTGTAGTCTATGCTCATCTGGTTTCCCCTAATCACTCTATCATCATTTGCATCTGCCTGCTGCTGGGTGTACCCTGGCCACAGGGCAGAGCAACTAATGAGTATGTATGTCTCCCTAGCCAATCACTAGGAGGTTGAAGGCCAGTGGTGCATGCTGGGAGAAGATATAAATACTTGGGGTGGACCATGTGAGTTATTTTTTCCTCCCTTGGGTCCTGCCTGGGCGGAGGCTGCTATGGACTGTCTGATTTGGCTAAGCCTAAAGCCTAGGGACTAGCCATGTGCTTGCACTGATTATGGGGGCCCAGTGGCTACTACTGATACCAAGGATGAAGATGACGAATGACTTCTGCTTCAAGTTCTGTTTGACTAGGTGCTCTACACACATATTGCCATGCCTGACTTAAAGGTCCTAGTCTGTGATGGCAGCAGTTACTCTGTCCTATTTCTTAAAGGAGTCTACACTAGTCTGGATTATCCTGACCCTCAACCTCTCTACCTGATGTTTATCAATAAAGTTCCTCAGCATCATATCTACAGTGTGGTCCTCACTTTTATCCATCACCATGGAGGGTGGTAAGTGCATCATACAGCCCAATAACACTGATTGGAGAAACATAGAATATTCAGCAGATGTGGCTGTGTTGCTAGTTAAGCAGATGTCACATTGTTGCTAGTAGGAATGCACCAGTATATCGGCCGCCGAAACATATGGGCCGAAAATTGCACTTTTGGCATAATGCGGAAAGTGCCATTTTCTGGCCGATATAGCGGAGAAATCCGTTCTTTCTCTCCTCCTCGCTGGGCGCTGCTCTGTGTCCCAGTGAGGAAGAGAGAAACTGTCACTGGCGGCCAAGTGCTGCGGAAGGAGAGCGCTGTGAGCGGCCGGCGTCTCTCCCACACCGATCAGCCACCTGTCACAGATGAGAGGAGAGCGGGGTGTGGGCGGAGACAGCCCACGCTGTCACAGGAGGCTGAGCTCTCCTCCCCGAACCGCTCGCTCAGCCTCCTGTGACAGCGTGTGTCAGGAAGGAGACGAGTGCAAACACTCAGTGATCTACATAACAGTGTTTGTAGATAATTGAGGACAGAGTATGTTTACTATATTCTCAATTATGAATGAATGGGAAGTGATCTACATCACTTCCTGTTCATTCATGATTGTGGTTATAGTAAACACACAATGTTCTCATGATATGAAATAACAGGAACACTCAGTATAGAGGATTCCTGTTCATTGATAACAGGGGAAGCAGAAAATGAGATTGAGGACTTTGTGTTCTCAATCTCTTTTTCTATTTTAAAAGGGAAATATCAGGGATCTGTTTAGACCCCTAATATTTCCCCGAAGCCCCTAAAAGTAAAATAAGAATATTTACTTAAAAAATAAATTTTAAAAAATGTAAAATAAATAAAAATTAAATATTTTGCACTGACCCACTTGGCATGCACCTGTGGATGCTGGAAGATAGGCAGGGATCCGCTTGGAGCAGCATCTCTTTTGGCATTTTTAAAATTGCATTCAAATAGACTTGTATGAGAATGCAAAACACATCTGATGCAAAATAAAAAGCCAGCCAACACATAACTGTGATGGTTATAATTGTGATTATAGTCATATTTGAAGTTAAAGAAGAGCATTTTAAAAGTCAACCGTTGCAGTTGGGCTATCCCCCACACTGCAAGGGTTAACTGCGCGTTTTGGTCTTGAGGCTATAATAAAAGATATACTCACCTGATCCTCGGTCCCACCTGGCTGCTAGACCAGTGCTCGCAGCCTGTTCCACCCCGGGCTGTGGCGGAACCCCTGATGTCATCACATCTAATACAGGTCCACCGAGAGAGGTGAGCAGTCACTGCCGTAAGACCTAGGATCAGGTGAGTATGTCTTCTTTATTCCAGCCTCTAGACAAAAATTAGCACTTAACCCTTGCTGGGCGGGGGTAGTCACACAGCAAGGGTTCATTTTTAAAATTCCCGGAGTTCTTCTGTAAGTTGACCATGAATGGTGATTCAAGGAAGAGATGGTCCCCATTTTGAGTACAGCTTATAAAAGTCGGGCTGTTTCTGACTTAGTAGATGTTGATAATAAGGGCCTCCGATGGTCAGAGGCATTTATTATTGTAGAATTTCGTGAGGGGGCCCCCATCTTTCAGTCTGTAGAAGGGTGAAGGTTCGGAGGTACTATGGTCAGGCTACTGTACGTTTGACGACATTCCACCACTCCATTCGTGGTTCGCAGACAGATGGAAATCTAACATTATGTCCAGGTAAGGTATATTTTCCCTCTATGGCCGGCCTTCATTAAAAGCATTTGTGTTGTGCTGGCAATGACGCAATGTTTCTCATATATTTCAGCCAGACTTTGTGCCGTCCACGCCTCCCTCTCCACATAGTGTGATAACAGAGGCAACATCACTTTTCCGACCCTCTCGGCGGCGAGGAGGTTAAGCGTTCCTGCAGGAGTTAATCCGTAATGTCCCTGAAAATGAGCGATGGGGAAGAAATACATGATGTTCCTGTTCGCTATTGTAAACAAGTCTGCATGTTTTGAAAGGCACTGTCAATATAAATTAGCAAGAGCGGGGATGCTGGAATGGCGGCAGCGGTCGCACTTAGCCATGTACTGTCTACGTCTACCTCTGAATGGTTCAGTGTGCATTATACTCTCCCAGCCCAGACTCATTCCCTCTCCTGCGCTAAGTGTTCAAGCATCTACAGCGGCGGGCACAAACACATCCTCATGTCTGTGTCATTGCCATCCTCTCCTGTGCCAGGCTATTTTGGGCTTGTTTTCCTACTGGGAAAATGACATTTGGTAGCTGAGTGTCTGTAACCCTCTGCCTGCCAGCAACCAGTGAAAGAGAAAATAAAAAGCAGAAGGACGAATAATAATGCGGAAAACCACATGTATTCATTGTCTTAAAGAGCCAGCCTAGTGACCATTAAAAATTACCTGTTAACCCAACGAAGTCATGGAAAGCGTGTCTTTCTATCAAATTCTCATCGCTCCCTGCACACCAGCTTACATTTCATATCTGGCTGAATGTGGAAGTGTCCTGCAAGGAGACAAAAGGCAGGAATGGGTGACACAACCCCCTCTCCACAGCTTTTCTGGAGGTTCTGTCAGCCCTGACTTCTTTTTCTTTGATGGGATTTTCAAAGTCAATTACAATATGGTGGTTTTCATAGCGGTGCCAAATCTCAATAGAGAAGCCAAATGCACGAGGTGCAGTGGTGGGCTTAGTGCCTACAGCAGGGACCCCCATAATTTTTCATCTGGAGCTCGTCATTTTTCATCTACTTTTCAAATGACGAGCTCAATGAGATCTACCAACGAAGTAACACCTGCATTCATGGGCGGGAGGGGGTGTGGCGGTGCATTGAAGTCAATAGCTCTCTCCTCGCTCTCTCCCCTGTTTCTATCTGCTGTCTCTTCTCTCTCTCTCTGCTGTCTCTCTTCTCTCTCTGCTGTCTCATCTCTCACTTTCTCTGCTGTCTCTCTTCTCTCTCTCCTTGCTCTCTCTCTCTGATGTCTCTTCTCTCCTCGCTCTCTCTCTCTCTCTCTGATGTCTCTTCTCTCCTCGCTCTCTCTCTCTCTCTCTGATGTCTCTTCTCTCCTCGCTCTCTCTCTCTCTCTCTGATGTCTCTTCTCTCCTCGCTCTCTCTCTCTCTCTCTGATGTCTCTTCTCTCCTCTCTCTCTCTCTCTGCTGTCTCTTCTCTCTCTCTCTCTCTCACTCTCTGCTGTCTCTTCTCTCTCTATCTGCTGTCGCTCTTCTCTCTCTGCTCTCTCTCTCTCTCTGCTGTCTTTTCTCTCTCTCTCCTGTCTCTTCTCTCTCTCTCTCTCTATCTGCTTGCCTCATATCTCTCTCTCTCTCTCTCTCTCTCTCTCCTTGTCTCTCGCTTCTCTCTCTCTCTCTCTCCTGTCTCTCTCCTCTCTTTCTGCGGTCTCTCTTCTCTCTCTCTCTCTCTCTCGCTGCTGTCTCTTTTCTCTCTCTCTCTCTCTCTCTCTCTCTCTCTCCTGTCTCTCTTCTCTCACTTTCTCTGCTGTCTCTTCTCACTTTCTCTGCTGTCTTTCTTCTCTCTCTGCTCTCTCTTTGCTGTTTCTTCTCTCATTTTCTCTCCTGCCTGTCTTTTCTTACCTCCACTGCAGCAGCTTCCCAGGTCCCCTCTCCTGCGCCAGTGTCCAGTCTTCCCGCGGCGCTTGTTTGGCCGAATGCGGCCGACGTTGCACACGGGTAGAGGTGTCCTGCCCCTTCCCGTCTGTGGTGTCTAACACATTCAGCTGCACATGCACCGCGGGAGGAGAGGACACAGGTCAGTGAGCCGATCGCGATCTACCAGTGTTCACTTTGCGATCGACTGGTAGATTGCAATCAACCTAATGGGCACCTCTGGCCTACAGCAACATGTAGGTATCTCCCTTCCTAGAGTTCACAGGGAAGGATCTGCCTCACTGTGGCAACCTTAAAGGGAATTTTTTGTTTTTAGTGATGTCAGGCTTGATCCAGATATCTACACTAAGAGCATGGAATAGTAAAGAACGGTCACTATACAACACTACTATGTAGGAAGCAGAGCCCGCATATGTAATGAGCAGTTAAGTATGGTCTGTGACACATGACCACTGATTAGATATCGTTTTCTTAGTTATGGCTGCCATGAGGTTAAATGCCCATATCCTGTGTGCTTTACAGTAATAACGTTAAATGATTATTATTACTGTTGTTATTATTATACTTTTTTTACAAATCGAGCACTGGGCGAGTGGATTGAAAGGATTATACTGAATTGTGCCGTGCACTATGAGTCCTTACTGTCTGCAAACACTGAAGAGCATCCATGCTGAGCGGCGGTAATAACAGAAAGTCGCTATCAGCCTCATTGATCAACGCGCGTTGATCAATGAAAAGGAATGTCGCAGTGGGCTATACAAAAGAGGTATAATCAAGCTGAGTAAATTGCCCAACAGGTCTCTCTTCTCCTTCATGCCATATGCAAGACAGAAAGTGTCTGCCAGACTGTCGATATATTTTTGCTGGAGACAGATTGACAATGATATATTTAGACTGTACAACAAGACAACTGGCAGATTCACACAGTGTTCTATGTAGATATGTTTTTACTGTATCCACAGTATGAGATGATGGGACAAGATCTTGCCCCTACAAGATCCACATTGTGCTCTCCTGAAATACTCTGCACTCCTGGTAGACTCTGCTCCTTCTTCTACATAACTCTCCTCTTCTTCCACTATCTCAGGCCCCTTTCACATGGGCAATCCGATCAGGTCCGTCTGTCAGTTTTTCAGGCAGATCTGATCAGAAGCTCAGTGTCAGTCTTTAAAAAAAAGTCCGGAAAACCCCATTTTGGCGAACCTGATCATGGCAGATGGCGGGTAATCTGATGTAAATGCACACATGTCCTTTACATCCGATTCCCCATAGTGTGCTACGAGGAAATTATAAGAATAAAGTGCTGACTTCCAGGGCGTCAAATGTGCAGCGCATAGTAAGGGAGCCAATGTGTGCTCCAAAGGAATCATCAAAGAATCACTGATGATAAAACTGACAATTTGCTATTTGCAAACTGTAAATGCGCAAACTAGACGAGGCCTGGCAGATGTAAACTTGGGAAATGTTACTGAGATCAGGATTTTTAGTTCAAGAAAGAGAAATCCAGATGTGCTTAGAATGAGAGTCAATATGAATGAGGCAGTGAACGCCTAACATTTGCAAATTATCCAGCAGGCATTAAACAGCGATCGATCAGTTCACTCATCATTTTCTGCATGGTTTGAAGTCATTTGTCCAGTGTCTGTCATCTCAGCGTCCAATCCGAGGAGCGCTAATTACCACGGTGCAGTGTGATATAGCCTTGCACCATCACTCTGTGACCTTCGCCAATCCCTCCGTCTGTTAGAGTCTTTGCAGCATCTCTCCCATCTTCTCCAACAGAAATCAATAATCGCAATGTGTTCTATATTCCATTTTTCCAAGTGAACATTAGATGTGGCGGAGCCCAAGGTCCAGTGATGGAGCATCTGTTCAGGGTAATGATCCCCGTAGTGTTGGGTAGGGGGCTGCTCAGGGAAGCCGGAGTCTGTTAAATGAATGATTACCGTCTCCGGGGAGCACATGGGTAATCCAGCTTAATGTTACTGAGTGCCTAATAGGAGCTGACACATTGCTATGAGAGATGGAAGTGTTCTTCAGTTAACTAATCATCTTTTAATTCCTTTTCTCCAAAACACAACACCCTTGTCTGTATTCATTTTACGTCTGCCTTTTCGGCTGAGGCTGTTAAATCACAAATTTGTCCCCTTCTAAACCATTCGTTGCACACTAGCTGCAATAATTCCAGGGAATAGCACTGATGAATGGTGATGTCCCACTGGGGCTGTGTCTGACTTCTGCGATTATTTTATAGCAAAATAGCGAACTTCATTACAGTATAATCTGCCAGTTTGCCATAGGTCAAGCCTTTTAGTGGGTTTTGCACCAAAAAACATGCAGCTTCTTAGCAGATAAACCCCCAGGCTCCTGAGGGTTTTTCACGGTGATATAGCGCTTATGGTCTGGGCACACGGCTGAAATAGTGCGCTTTTTTTGGTACCCCATGACGGATGAAAACTTTTGTCAAAAATGTAATGTGTGGTGCTAAAAGGGCCACTCTGTCATCATTCTGAGTCTCACGTCTCCAGCTCACTTTGCACGATCACAAGTGAAATCGAGGCTGTCAAGTGTTCCTGACTTTCAGGCACAACCTGAAATGTTAGAGATTTGCCTGTGGAAATGTCTCTGGTTTTCAGCATCAATGAAACACACAATGAAATCCCTGTTTTCCAAACGATGCCCTGAGACCTGTCACACTGGTCATGTCGTCTTGACTCAACATATATTTAAAATGTGAGAACCTCAAATGCAAAGACAAGATTATCCTTATTTGATTTAATGCTCATACAGTATATTGTAATCCGACAGCAGAAAACCATTTATGCGTTTTTATTTTCTTTTACAGCTTATACTGGTCAAAAGTTTAATGATGAATTTAAGAAAATGATTTGAAACACAACACAGAAATTACTCTTGCGATCTTGGGAACTATGAAAACAATTAAAACAATCCCATACTCCAAAGACATGCTGGGAGGTTAATTTGCTCCTATCTAAATCGGCCCTTGTATGTATGTGAAATAGGGACCTTAGATTGTAAGCTCCTTGATGGCAGGGACTGATGTGAATGTGCAGGGTGTAAAGCGCTGAGTAAACTTTTGGCACTATATAAATACCTGTAATAAAATAAATGTGTTATTATTATTACCCAGCTCTGCTCCTACCGGGAAATGCAGAGAAAAGGGTCCGTTCATCATAGTACTTTGGCTTTTGGCTTACCCTAAATGAGCACTGGTAATCCTCAGAATTAGACTAAAATTAGGGTGCGTGCTAACTTGGGGCCCCTAACACTGTGACTGAGCTGTCACTGACAGCTCCCAGTCACTGTTTATGATCAGGAGCTGGGAGGAGAGAAGCCCACCTACCGGCCTCCAAGGTTAAGAACCCCTTAGAAGGCTGATGAGAGCCAGGGGTAATAGGTTAAAACTAGGGATGCACCAATACTAGTATCAGTGCCGATACCGAATATTTGGGCAAGTACTGATACCCGCCCATATGCTTCGATACCTTCCCTCATACCGGAACTTTGGGTCAGAGAAAGATTTCCTCTGACCAGCAGTGCCGTAGGAGAACATGGAGCCGGCTTCCCGTGCAATCAGGAAGCTGGGCTGCGATTAATGACTGTTACTCAGCTGTGCCAGCACAAGGCACTGCAGTGGGGTGTTGTGCAAGAAGCAACATTTTTAAGAGAAAAGGGTATTTTAGGGCATTTCCAAGTAGAAATCAGTCATAAATCATATAATATGCGGGTAGAGTACTATAAAGAGACAAAACACTGCAAGACTTCAGTTGGTCTTTATTACATAACCTGACCCTAAAGCATTACCCTCCCACTAATTGTAACATTTAATCTAGCCCTGAAAATACCACCAGACAGCACATAACCCCCTAATTCTAACCTTAACCCTATGCCTTAACCTCTGACCCTAACTCATAACACCCCTAAAGAACATTATCAGATCTCTCTGGCACACTGAGATCTACCAGTCCAATGGTTTTAGATGCAAATAGAATTTAAACCAAAATCTAATACTTCAGTCATGTGAGCGGCTGTGGCATCATCTTCCATATGCCTCCATTTGTAAAATTCCCATCATCCTCTACTTCAGGGTCATGCCAATAGTGTCTGTCATGGGAGATGAATCAAGAGAGAAAGCCGAAAGGAGGAAAAAGTCATATACACTGTAAATGGAAAAAGTGGTTTATCTGGGGTTTCTCTGGCAGAAAGGCATGGGGGGTGCTTTAAGTAGCAAACAAAGTTCAGGCATATGTGGTGCTGTGACACATGGAGAAATTGAAATCTCACGTCTCAGAGTAAAACAGTTATATACTGGCAATGACAGAAGCAAAGACTGACAAGGTTACAGGTTTGTAGGGCCATGGCCATTGTGAGTGGGTGAGGAGAGTCGGAGTTCTTACATTTTGTGTATTCTGTATGATGAAGAATAAACTATGGAGAACCACAATACCATTGTCTTGTTAAAAGAAATTGGACAGTCCAGCAACATTTCCAAAATAACATGCAGAGCCAAACATTTCCATCTGCTCGTCTCGAGTGAAGAATGAGATAAAAATATCAGCGCCTTTCTTCCTGCACAGCGTTCCTATAGCGCGCTTCCATCTTCCATTAATAGCTACATTCATTACAGACCACTGGCAGAAATGTTTCAAAAGTGGAAACAAACTGCAAGACACAAAAAATCCAACTCTAATGAATCGCACATGGCGGCTGAGGGGCCCCAGAACCTGCATACAACCATCTGTCCTCTCCAGCCAAAACAGCAGAGCCTCCCCTGCCACCACAGTCCAGCCGCCACTTGGACATGCAGAAGTCGCACAGCTCTTACAGCCTGCACACTTAAATCCTCTTTTAAGGGGTGATTATAGACTCTGTATTCCTGTAAAATGTTTTTCTGTGCAGCCATTCTGTGTTCGGACCTGTGAGACTCTAATTTCTGAAGCTGCAGACAGTTGTTTATTTCTTGTTGTGTTTGGCCTTGGTGGTGACATGTCATGCTTTCCAGACCGCCAGGTGGAGGCACAGCTATGGTAATTGGTTTTTCATGCTCACAATCCTGTTGGGTACAGCATGTGTAACCAGATCAGGGCGTTTCCTGTCAATTTCTACATTGAAATGACGTAGCGTTCATCATAAGAGTTTGGAAAAAAAACTGTCATAAAGATTCGGAGAATTGAGGAATGAAACAATGTCTTCCTGGTCAGCTACATGCATTTGTAAACTTTATTAGGCGCTCACTTGCTTCTGCTCTGTGTTTACTGGGATATTGCAGCACACTTGGGGAAATCCTTCAAATTGAGGGATATGCTGGAGGTTCTGCTTCTTGTTCAGTCATAAGAAACATTGCACTTATAGCATCTCTTGTAAGTGTCACACTTTGTCTACACTACTGGCAATACCAGATTCATGTAGCAAGCTGCTGATAATCTGATTACAAGCTCTGTACAGACTATCAGCCTACAGGAGCAGGGGGATGAGAATTCTGTGAAATCCTGTCAACCAATGTGCTGCTACCATGGTTGCTTTCTGACCACTTCTTCCCACTCTGTAGGTATAAAAGCGTATGCTGGGCCATGCAAAGAGTTTATCCTTACGCCAGTATGATCATGTGTGCCCATCCAATTGTCCTTTCCTGTCTATGGTCACCTCATTCCCTACAAACAATGAAGCTGATGTGACTACCGTTGGTGGGGGAGGAATTAACAAATGTGAAAGCCTGGCGCTGCTTATCACAGAAAGGGGGTAAAAATCTGACGATACCTTTCAGATGGGCCTAATCATTTGCTATCTTTGAGACTGGTGGGCCTGGGATGTCTGTTAGAGCCTATCGACATAAGACTTGCCTGATCTGGGTGAACAACTCACACTGGGTGGCTGTCCTCCTATTTCTACCATCAGCGCTCTGACCGCTGTCACCAAGCTAGACAACGTCTACTGTTTAAGTGGTCAGCATTACCTCACACAGTGAATTTCTCTGTCCAGCACATTATAGTGTATGTATAAACAAAACTTTTATTTTACTGTAAAAAAAAAAAAAAGAGTGGGGAAGGGTAAAAACCCCAAATGTAATGATTTTTTTTTTTATTGCAGTTTACCAACCAAGGAGATTTCTGTTTACTTCCTGTCCAGAAATACCGCATGAAGTAAGAATTGATGGAATTCCCATCATAGACTGTGGTCACCAGAACATTTGTATCCATTGGATGAAGTGACAATGGTCACCTGGACAAAGAGTGAAGGTTAATCTCCCGAACTAGGACACAGACGGCAAAAAGAAAAAAAACTTGATAGAAGGTCTGGCACTTCCCCGCTCTATCCAGAACTACAAAAATGTTTGCCTTTACATGTACTGTAAAAAAGACACAAGGCACAACCATACTAGACACTCCGCAAAATATCTACACCGTCTAGGTGTGACCCACCATAGGGTTCATTTATGAAAGTTCCGCTGTTCATATGGCACTACCGCTCCTAGAATGCACTGACAACCATATAAATTCCTATACTCGGGTGGAACTTTTATAAATGATCCCCTATGTAAGTTAAAGAGCAAATACAGAACCAGCAAGAAAAGATAACCTGTCATTTACCAGTGTATACCATTTTATTTTAGTCTTGGATAGAATAAGGGAGGACTAGAAGCCCTGTCAGGATTTACGGCTATCCGGGGCTACATTAGAGGTATTTCTAGTGTTTTTATCAAATAATAGTGCCGTGGCACCACCCCTTGTCCAATCCGAGAACACCAAGTATTCATTGATAAAACCACTAGGTATTCACTTAATGGCCACTGTGCCGAGTGAGCGGCCCTTTGTGTTTTCACTGGAGAGGGAAAGTTGCTCAGCAACACTACAGGACCCTGAGGCTCGCTGTAAAGCACTGTAGAAGCTCTGGCTACTGCAGTCCTTTACAGGATCTCCATATCCGCACCAGGGAAAAGTTATGAATACTAACATTGTGCCAAAGTGGACCAATGTTTAGAGAGAGTTCTTCTCACTTCCTGTCCTGGGGACAATTTTTACTAGACAGGAAGTTAAGGAATTTCTCCAACTGAAGAGTTGACATGTAGTTCTAATCCGTCCCAACTCTATCCAAAACAAAAAATTATTTCAGCTATAGATATATTTCAGTAGAGTGAATTCTGATTGGCTGCTACAGATTACATCCCTTTGCCCATTTTGTGGAATAAACCTGACCATGCCAAGCCATATTGTTGAAGATCAATCGTTCGCCAAAACAATTAATCTTCCATAAGATATGAACATTGTATACCATCGCTACTTCTGCTGCTGCTTCAACCCACTTCCATCAGATTGTGTCATTATCTTTTTGGGGCTTTTTCCCAGAAAAGTTGTTTGTCTGAGGTTTCCATATACCTGAAATACTGACGGACAGATGGACGGGCCACATTGCCCATTCCAAACTTTATATAATGTGTTCCATCTTGAAATCTGTTTTGTTATGACAGGTCATCAGACTAATAACACACACATTGTTATTTTACAGCTACTGTCACATTTCACAGAAATGACTCTCTGTCCTGAGTGCCAGCGATGGGGTTAAGTGGAGGGCTGTTAATGACATTTCTTAGCTTTC
>NW_017307256.1:355137-360328 GCF_000935625.1 Nanorana parkeri
ATGCCTCGCTGACCCCCCTGTGACCTTCCTATAAGATCTGCAGTTCACAGACCCAGCCTTGAACCCTGCTCTCTGTTTTCATTTGGCCTCTGGATTTCCTGGGGTCAGGCAGCCACTGCGCCATTAGCGGGAGGCATGTGCGGAGATCATTTGCCAAAAACGACATCCTGGGAAAAATCGTGATGAATTTATGAATCTGGGAGGCCGAGGGACGAGGCTCGGGATGGAGGTCCCGCACACTGTGTGCAAAAATACCCCCGGCTGATTATTCTCAGAGAGTAAAGTCTGCAAACCGCAGCGCCACTGAACACTGCGCTCGCTCACCGTCCATCCGTGGATCCTGGAAACAATAAAAATGCAGATGTTGTTCTCGGAAACAGTAAAAGTAAAAAAAACAACAACTCGGTTTTGGATTTGCCTCAAAGCAGTTGGTCTTTCCTTTTTGTAGTCATACTAACAAATCATGGTGCCGACTCCTTTCTAAACAATGCCCCGTTTAATCCTCCTGGGCGCAACTTCTGCGTTTAATCTGCGCCATGTAGACAGCTCCAGTTTTGCCAGATCCTGGCAGAGGATGAAAAAGTGAATGATGTTCCATTTCATGCTTCTGTTTAACTTTCATCAGATTGCCGGCTGGAAGTGGATGGACACATAGATTGTTGAACAGTAGTAGCACGTGTTGCATTACCGCTGCTCCAAAAAATGCCATGTTATCCTTCTTAGCTCATGATGCCAAAGAGCAGATACATTTTGGGGGGGGAGGGGGGGTATTAGAGGGAAAAAAATACAAATAAGAGTACTTACACACTGTTAGATTTTTGTACGAACATTCATGCAAAGAATCTGGTGAGAACATTTGATAACGTCATCTTTTAGAAAACCACGTTCACTGTTAGAATTCCGTTGGTTTGAGAACAAACTTCCATCCCGCTCCGTTGGTTTTTTCCGTCAATGCAGTCGAAATTGATCACCATTAACTATAAGGAATTGAAAAAAAGTTCAGAAAACATTTTTTTCAACAAAATTCTACTGGTTTATGATGACTAGGCATGGGATTGATGTTTGAGTCGAATGTGAGTTTGACTTGAACGTCGTCAGTTTGTGTGTTCGGTGAACACAGGAACTGTCAGGGCGTTCGGCGGGCTATTCGCCCGCCAAATCCCCCGTAAGGTGCTGTGCCTTGTGAGCCCTGATTGGTTAAAGCCTTGCACACAATCAGGGCCCAGTGCTCTGTAAAAACATTGATTGGGCAAAGTCATGATGACTTTGCCCAATCATGGCTCACCTGTTATAACTGTAAACAGCTGGGCAGAGCTAGCTGTCACTGCTAGCTCCGCCCATTTGTTTATATGTTGCCAGCATCTGTCAAAATGCCATTCTGTGCTGGGTGTTCAGCACGAGCGGATGGGACGCCGGTCGTCCTTTTTTTATTATTATTATTTCTATTTATTTTTTTTGTTTTATTTTTTATTTAGTCGAGTCGTCATTGTGGTCAATGCTGGAGGCCGTGATTGACGCTGGATTATGTTGGCGGATCCATTTTTTTTTTTTAAATAAAAGACTTGCCAAAACTTCTGTCTTTTGTTGTTTTTTTTAAATAAATCATTTTTTCAAAAATCTGGCCTCTTTTTTTACAATTTTATTTAACCCTTTAGTGAATGGGTAGGGGTACCCTGCTGTGAATAAGCCCCCTGCCCGCACTCCCACAACCAACGCCCCAGGGCTTGTGGGGAAGAGGCCCTTGCCCCCATCGGCACGGGGACAAGGTGCTTTTCCAGGGCGATCCTCCTCCCTCCCAGTGCCGAGGGCATGTGGCCTGGTATGGGGGTGGCGCTCGCTCTTTCCTGCCCTGTCAGGCCTGTGCCCCATGTTTTTTCCCCATTTTGGGGGGCGGTTTCCTCCTTAAAATTCCTACCAGACCTTAAGGATCTGGTATGACTTTTGGGGGGAACCCCACACTTTTTATTTCTTTTGTTTTTTTAAATGGGGTCCCACCTAACATTCCTACCAGACCTAAAGGGTCTGGTATTGTTTTAGAGGGTGAACTGCACGCTTTTTTTTCTTTTTAAATGTAATTTTTTTCTTTACAAATGTCACTTTTGCTGCAGCAGGTTCTATACATCGTACAGATGTGTCACTTTACAGGCAGTTTAGGGCACTCCCCAGGCACGATATTTAAAGGAATTTTTAATTTTTATTGTTTCACTTTAAGTCATGTTAAAATCACTACTCCTTTAAAAACGGTATTTTTTAAAAGTGTTTTTTTCATTGATTCATGTCCCCCAGGGCAGTACCCGGATCCCCATACACTTTTTATGGTCAATACATTTCATATAAGCCTTCAATATGGAGTCATTGATTTTCAAAGTCCTACACCCATAGACTTGCATTGAATTTGAGTTCGAATTGAAACTTTTTCCATGTTTGAAAGTTCGATTTGCAACCGAACAGGGGGATGTTCAGCTCATCACTATTTATGACCAGCTTAAGGCCCCATTCACGCTGAGCGTTTTATCGTGCGGATTTACGCGCGATATCGAGCATATTTGCCGCGCGATATCGCTCTCCAATGCATGTCAATGGAGCTGTGCTTGTCGCGCGTGCAGGACCCTTTTTTGCTGCGGATGTCGCGCGATTGTACTCAGCCCAATGCAAACATTTGCGCGATATGGCGCGGTAAAACAAGCAATATCGCGCAAAATGACAATCGCGCAACAAACGCGCGATTTGCAATACGCTCAGTGTGAATGGGGCCTGAAGCTTAAAGCTAGCCATACACTGCTTCAATTTTGCTCAACTCAGCTTAAATGTGTGGCCCTGTTGGTACCACCCAGCTCAACAAAAGTCGATTGAATAAGGAGCCAAATGGAAAATAGTCGTCCGACCAGTGACGGCAGCCAATCAAACACAGTCACTTTTCTGGGATTCTGACAGCAGCACACCCACCAGGAAAGATTTCTTCATCTGTTAAGCTGGCCATACACAGTTTTTTTGTTAAAACTGTGTACTAAACGAAAACAAAAAAAATATATAGCCTAAACAGTGTGGATGGCTTTTGTATTCTGACAGCGGCCGGTGTGCCATTGTCAGAGTACATGAACAGTAACTGCAGCCGATTAGCTGTCATTGCTGTTCGACTGAACATTTCCCACTTGGCTCCTGGGATGCCGCACGGAAGGGTGCCAACAGGGTCGCCCACTGTCCAACGGCCTGTGCTGAAGAAAATAAATCTATAAGGGCTAAATCACAACACAAACAGTGCGTTCCGGCCCGATTTAGTGCCGGAATGCACTGGATCGCATCGCAGCCAGCTCCCTGCGTTCAGGGGTGGGAGGGGGCGTGGCGGTGCATTGAAAGCAGTGCAGGAGATTGTACTGCGGCCGGGGTGTGTGGCTGCGGTGCCATTGACTTCAATGCACCGCAACGCCCCTTCCCGCCCCTGAACGCAGGGAGCCGGCCAGGATATGATCCAGTGCATCCCGGGACCAAATCGAGCCGGAACGCACACTGTTTGTGGTGTGAACTAGCCCTAAGTGTGTGGACACTTCATACACCATTTATTTCTATAATCAAATCATAAACTTTATTAAGACAGTGATCTCCTTTATTACTTTAAGTAACGTCATTGTGTTTATATTTGGGAGAGCGTCTGCTTTACAATCCCGTATTTAATTGTCAATTTCGAGGAAATTTGCGCCTTTTAGTGCACGTCTGTCGCACCAACCGGTTAAGTGCAATAATTGTACAACTCTTGACCCCGCTATATTTTTGGAGCCCTGGTGCTACATGGAATTCTTTTTTTTCCAGCCCTGTTAATTACTATGGAGTATTAAAATATTTAACAAGCGCAGGCCGCTGGGACAGACAGCATTCGTCGTCAGGACAGCGATATTCTGATTAAAAAACTGCATCCTGTAAAAGGAAATGTCGTTTATCTTCTGCTGAATTATGGCGCTAATAAGTCACTGGCATTGCTAGTCATGCCAGAGAGCCAGCAATCTCTTAATGAAGTGCTCCGTGTCGTTTAAGCGTAATAGAAGTTAATTACCATGGTAATCAACTAATGTCCTATAATTTGTGTTCCTTCTGAGCTGGTCTTACCGTTAATTGGGGCTGCGCAGAATAGTTAATCGTGCTCCATTATGGGATTTAAGAGTTTATTTTAGTTCCATAATGCCTTAGAAATGTCTGGGGAGCGGAAAGTTTAAGAGAATTAAATCTTTATGTTCATTAAAGGGAAAAAAAGAAAGCTGTGGCTTTGCATGAAATAAACATGAATCAAATTAGGTCATTCTTCGCCCCGTTGCCAGGGTCCTGATTAGACGAATTGCACAGATTTGTGTTTACCATACTAAAAAAATTAGACCCTCCCAAACATTTTGCTGGGTTGCTAGGAGACGTCACGAAGAATGCATGGCTGTACGGACTGCGTCCTGCACTGCGGCTGCTATATACATATTCATACCACATCACTCACCAAAAGAGCTTGTGCAGGACTCGGCATACTACGAACACTCAGCCCGCCGCGCCATGTGCTCCCCTCCCCTTCCTTCAATGAAACATTTTACAGTTTATGACTTTGTCCTGATGAAGTTTTTGTTTAGCCTAAAGCAGCCCTCCGGAGGAAAACACAAACATATTTCAGATGACATAAGTAAGCTGATCATCCGTCTCACACTCGTTATAGCATTGAAAAAAAACGAGCAAGAACAGTGCGGTCCTCTGAAGTTACATATTACTGCAGGGAAATCTGACCATTGTGGGAGGAGCAGAGACACAAACTACTGCAGGGAAATCTGACCATTGTGGGAGGGGCACAGACACGAACTACTGCAGGGGAATCTCACCATTGTGGGAGGGGCAGAGACACAAACTACTGCAGGGAAATCTGACCATTGTGGGAGGGGCAGAGACACGAACTACTGCAGGTAAATCTCACCATTATGGGAGGGGCAGAGACACGAACTACTGCAGGGGAATCTCACCATTGTGGGAGGGGCAGAGACACAAACTACTGCAGGGAAATCTCATCATTGTGGGAGGGGCAGAGACACGAACTACTGCAGGGAAATCTCACCATTGTGGGAGGGTCAGAGACACAAACTACTGCAGGGAAATCTCACCATTGTGGGAGGGGCAGAGACACAAACTACTGCAGGGAAATCTCACCATTGTGGGAGGGGCAGAGACA
>NW_017307256.1:361984-367645 GCF_000935625.1 Nanorana parkeri
GGAAATCTCACCATTGTGGGAGGGGCAGAGACATAAACTACTGCAGGGAAATCTCACCATTGTGGGAGGGGCAGAGACACAAACTCCTACAGGGAAATCTCATCATTGGGGGAGGGGCAGAGACACAAACTACTGCAGGGAAATCTCACCATTGTGGGAGGGGCAGAGATACAAACTACTGCTGGGAAATCTCACCATTGTGGGAGGAGCAGAGACACAAACTACTGCAGGGAAATCTCACCATTGTGGGAGGGGCAGAGACACAAACTACTGCAGAGAAATCTCACCATTGTGGGAGGGGCAGAGACACAAACCACTGCAGGGAAATATTATCATTGTGGGAGGGGCAGAGACACAAACTACTGCAGGGAAATCTCACCATTGTGGGAGGGGCAGAGACACAAACCACTGCAGGGAAATATCACCATTGTGGGAGGGGCAGAGACACAAACTACTGCAGGAAAATCTCACCATTGTGGGGGGCGGCAGAGACACAAACTACTTTAGGGCAATCTCATCATTGTGGGAAGGGTGGGGACACTGTGGGAAAATCCAACCATTGCAGAAGTTGACGTAGACTGTATAAAAATAATATTGCAAATTCCCTGGTGACACAGTCATAGCGCAACAGTTCATGTTCAGCGTGTCAACAGAGACAGTAGTTTATCTACATAAAAATATCTACACATTCTCTGCCAACCAGGCTGGACATTTTTCCTGTTTGTCATGAGTAATTTTCCTGTAGAGGTGCTTAGTTCTGCTTTCAGAGTTGTGTACTTTCTCAAATATTAGTATGAGCATTCTTTGTATTCTATACGGGATACAATATTGAGTCCAACTATGTTTAAAGAAACCCTTATACAATTTTTATGAGATTAAAACAGTAGATCCCGGCAAAGCAAGAATTTCTACGCACCTGTCCCGCTGACTTGGCCACCACATTCCATGAAGCTAAAGAGAGAATCTTGCTGAAAGATCTTCTGGGTGTGTTTAATGCCAGTGTCCCCCACTGCACGCTGTGGTTCGTTCTGCTGGCCCCTTCATAACTACTGTATCCTGTAGTGACGTAGAGGCCAGTGGATGTTACAGGTGATCTCTGTTGCTCAGGAGAACCAGTCAGTCTGAAATCTAATGTTATCCTTTGAAGAGATTATATGCAGTGGCGTCACAAGGGGGTTGCGGCCTGCACCCAGGTGACACCATTGGAGGGGTGACACCAAAATGACTGGCAGTCATTTTGGTGTCACCCCCTCTAAACAGTCGGGCACTCGGTAATGGACCGAGAGCCCGACAGTGTCAGGAGAGAGGGGGGGACCCGGCGGCATACCTCATCCCGCAGGGTGAACGCCCCCTCCTCTCTCTGCCAGCGTCCATACCCAACATGGCCGCTGGCAGGCGTCAATTAGATGGCCGTGCGGTGGTGATGTCACACACGTGCACAATGACGTCACGGTGGGGTGTCACCTGGCCTCCGCACCGGGTGACACTCAGCCTCGGGACGCCCCTGATCACATGACCAAGTGCCTAGGCCTTACTACAATAAATCTAGGTGTGCTTTAAAGGGAAGCTGAAGCAACATTTTCTCCAGGAAAGTTATTTTAAAGATCTTCTGTTACTCTTGATCCCATGTTTATATTAAACATGAGTATAGAAGATTGCATTCTTCTGTTATCAGTCAGTGTGGGTCCAGGAAGATCTGGTGATTGGCGTTAGGCAAATTTGGCTTTTAGGACTTTGTCCCTTTAACAAGTTTGTCATTGTTGCACCTGTCAAAGCAATGATCGAAGCACATCTGACCATCCTGCACGGCTGCAGGTTTGGCTATGAGAATTTATCCATCTCTGCTGCACTCTCCTCCTGATCGATGGAGATTTTTCCCGGAGGGACGGACGCCTCGCAAGCTGGTGGAGAATTCTTGCATTTCAATGAAGGCACATCAAAGGAGATTGCGCAACGCAAGATCCACTCGCTGTATTATGTAGGACGCGGTGAAAAGTCATTGTTATCCAATTGAGTGCGTTTTATGGAAAAATAGGTCACTATACTCTTCAATTTACACGATTAACCCCTTCAGCCTATTTTTAAGGTGAACTATCACCCCAATAAAGAAAATGTGTGCAGTTGCACCCTTACACTGCATTATAGCTGTGCCCTGAATCTGCAGATCTCTTTCCATAGAATAATTCTCAGACAAATATGGAAAAGGGAATGTTCTGTCTTTTATTTTTGCTACGTGCTGGAAGGTTTTGGGACTGTGGCTGGAAGTTTGTCCTGTGTGCACACAGTAGCAGTGAATGAAGGAAAGTGAACAAGGATGTTTGTAGTAATCCATCACTGCTGGCGGACTTTGCCCTGTCACTGTGGACACGGTAGATGGCCCCTCTGATGGATTGATCTGTGTGAGTGCAGAGAAGTCAGTGTACAGGATAAATGGTCTATGGATGGGGGGGTCATCTATCTGGGCACATTGTGAATAAAATGCAGAACAGACAGCGGGATGGAGGGATCTTCTATACCCCCCTCCTTTGGACAACATGGATTTGCTTTTAGAGTTTCCTCACACTTTTGTCCATCAGATAAGAAGAGTGTTTAATCCCAGCTATGGCTTTTATATGTTTTTTTCGCACCTTCTGCCCGGAACCAAAACTGAGAAACTAATTCCGGAATAAAATTGTGAAATAACAAAGGTATCTGCCGCTCTGAATGCAAACAAAACGCATTCCACTAATATTTCATCTGCTTTTCATGTATCCCACACAGGAAGATGAGACAAGAGATTCACAGGATCCACCAGGTAGCCGAGCTTTTCATTGACTCATTTAGAGAGATATGAAACAATAAATATAACAACCCCTCTACTTCAGCTCTACAGATTTCAAGGACGATGGTCAAAAACTAAAAATGAAATATGTATTTTTTATTGAATTTCCATAAGTTCTATCACACTGCTAATATTCATATCGATCTAGACGTATGTTAACCTATTTATAGGAGATTCCATAGGATGTACTTCTTCAATGCCCTGACACAATTTCAGCCTGTGAATATGCACTTCCTTGTGTCACCACTTTAAATAAGCCTGTCATCTGAACTACTATGCAACGTCTGAACAATGTAACATCATCATTGTACTGCAGGGAAATCTCATCATTGTAGGAGGGGCAGAAACACAAACTACTGCAGGGAAATCTCACCATTGTGGAGGGGCAGAGACACAAACTACTGCAGGGAAATCTTACCACTGTGGGAGGGGCAGAGACACAAACTACTGCAGGGAAATCTCACCATTGTGGAGGGGCAGAGACACAAACTACTGAAGGAAAATCTCACCATTGTGGAGGGGCAGAGACACAAACTACTGCAGGGAAATCTCACCATTGTGGGAGGGGCAGAGTCACAAACTACTGCAGGGAAATCTCACCATTGTGGGAGGGGCAGAAACACAAACTACTGCAGGGAAATCTCACCATTGTGGGAGGGGCAGAGACACAAACTACTGAAGGAAATTCTCGCCATTGTGGTAGGGGCAGAGACACAAACTATTACAGGGAAATCTCACCATTGTGGGAGGGGCAGAGACACAAACTACTGCAGGGAAATCTCACCATTGTGGGAGGGGCAGAGACACAAACTATTGCATGGAAATCTCACCATTGTGGGAGGGGCAGAGACACAAACTATTGCAGGGAAATCTCACCATTGTGGGAGGGGCAGAGACACACACTACTGCAGGGAAATCTCTCCATTGTGGGAGGGGCAGAGACACAAACTACTGCAGGGAAATCTCACCATTGAGGATGGACAGAGATACAAAGTACCCTGGGGAAATCTCACCACTAGACTGTATTGGGTGACTTGGCTCACCAGTGCTGATGATTAGGTTGATGGGATGATTTGTCTTTTTATCTTCCTAGTCTTTTATGATTGTAATGTGAAGGTGAAAGTAGAGCACACCTAGTGACACATTTGAATATCAGCTTCATCCATCATGCTAAGATGTTGTCAGCACGAAATATCACAGCAGCAGCGTTCTGGATTGAAATCTTTTTCAGATATGTACGGTGTGACTGTATCTGGCAGCTCAGGAAATAACGAACTGCATTTAAAAAAAAAAATTTTAATGAGGAAGTGAATTGTGCGGCAGCGTCACAATGTGATAGTTTGACTGTGTTTTTCAGCTGCGTGGAGACAATAAAATAAAAACAGAGCCTTTGTTCCAGCAGACCGCTTGGAATGGCGGCCAAATCTGTTTATTTTTTGTTCTATCTGACAGTGAGTATGCGATGCTGGAAACAGACGCTCTACATAAGTCAGCTGGACGCTTCCCAGCAAGGCTGCATTCCGACCGTTGTCTGAAGCTTTCATTTTTTGGCAAGCTTTAAATCGGAAGCCGGGAAAGTCTACGGCACGAGAGACACAACAGCAGCATTGTCACCGCAACGCAAGAGCTCCAACCTGTGGCTGGGCCACTGCTGGGGGACCACGTGGGCCACTGCTGTCTTGGACCACCTGGAGTGTGTCTGATTCTGGAGTTTTCACAAATTTTGAAGCTACTCAGGGATGAATTTTCCAAATCTTGCCATTTAAATGGGACCTTATACAGTAATAAGTAACAATCAGGAGACTGTGCCTAGGCTGTCGCCTTCACCTTCGCAACATCTCCAAAATACGCCCCTTCCTCACCAATGAAACTGCAAAACTACTCATCCACTCCCTTGTTATCTCTCGTCTTGACTATTGTAACTCCCTCCTCATTGGCCTACCTCTACACAGGATATCCCCCCTTCAGTCTATCATGAATGCTGCTGATAGACTCATCCACCTAATCAACCGCTTAATGTCTGCAATCCCCCTCTGCCAATCCCTGCACTGGCTTCCAATAGCCCAAAGGATAACATTCTAAATATTAAAAACCACTTACAAAGCCATCCACAACTCTGCTCCTGGCTATAGCTCCAACCTTGTCTCAAAGTATCACCCTAACCGTCCACTCCACTCTTCAAAAGAACTCCTGCTTTCCAGCTCCCTCATCAACTCCTCCCATGCTCGCCTCCAGGACTTCTCTAGAGTTTCTCCCATCCTCTGGAACTCTTTACCCCAACCAGTCCGTCTGTCTCCCACTCTGACTGACTTCAGGCGATCCCTTAAGACTCATCTCTTTAGGGAAGCCTATCCCACGCCAACCTAACCACTCAACTAGGGATACCACTTTTTTAAGACAGAGTACGAGTACCGATACTTTTTTCTTAAAGTACTCGCCTATACTAATTACCGATACTTTTTCTTAAAGGGACAGGTCACATCTTTTCTAAAGCAATACAAAATCATGATTTTAGGTCAGTTTCTTAATATTATGAAGAACATGACCATGAAATGAAGATGAAATTAATATTTATCATGCCATTGCTAAGGCTTGTATCCCCATAGTGGGGAAAATAGATGAGCACATGTCCAGACTTCAGACCAGAACACTGTATAGTGTGGCACAGCTATATCCAATTCTGCATACCTGGCTTTATGTTATAAGAACTTTATAATATAAAGCCAGGTATGCAGAATTGGATATAGCTGTGCCACACTATACAATAATACACTGTTCTGGAGTCTGGACATGTGCTCATCTATTTTCCCCACTATGGGGATACAAGCCTTAGTTAGCAA
>NW_017307256.1:368749-375426 GCF_000935625.1 Nanorana parkeri
AGCCGAAGCTGGCCGAGCGGCCGGCCATTGGCCAGCCGACAGCCTGCTTCTGACAGCTGGGCGGAGCCAGCCGTGATCTTACGGCTGGCTCCGGCCACTTGCAATGAGATCAGCGTCCCTGGTTACCTGCTAACCAGGGACACTGATCTCCAAACAGCTAGCTCTCCCTGGCCCCCCGGGAGTCTCCTGCTCCCGGCCGCCAAGGAGAGAAACACAGCTGTGTCCTTTTTTCTTTATTCTGACACGCGATGTCAGAATAGAAGAAAAAAAAAAATTCCCATTGAAAAGCATTGGGACATTACTATTGGCTATTTCAATTTGCAATAGCCAATAGTAAACTAGCATTGTACCCGCCCTCTGCTGCAGTTCCCTATCAGGTCCATCATGAGTAGCCTGTCGGGGGTTCAGCTCAGCCGATCGAGATGTTGGATCGGCTGAGTCAAACTCTTTCTGCACTTCGGGTCGGCCGAACATGCTGAGCATGTTCGGCCGACCCGAAGCCACACGAAGCAAGCCGATGTATGGCTGATTTCAGCCGATGTACAGCTGAAATTAGCCGTACCAGCCTGAAGTGAATAGCCGAACAGTGTTCGGCTCACTTCACTTCAGATCGGTCATTCACTCGTCTGCCCTCGGCAGCTTCGTGAATAGACCCCTAAGGCTTGTATCCCCATAGTGGGGAAAATAGATGAGCACATGTCCAGACTAGTGTGGCACAGCTATATCCAATTCTGTATAACTGGTTTTATATTATTATTACATTTGTTAATAATATAAAGCCAGGTATGCAGAATTGGATACAGCTGTGGCACATTATACAGTGTTCTGGTCTGGAAATCTGGACATGTGCTCATCTATTTTCCCCACTAGGGGGATACAAGCCTTAGTTAGCAATATCTACATAGTTATTTCTTTATTTAATGTCTTTTTTTAAATATTATATGCAGTTAAACAGCATTTTTGTGCTCAGCCCCCATGCTGTGCTGCAGTACTAATAGAAAACGATTTTGTTTCTGACTGGAGATCCTAACCATTTAAATTACCCTTTATCTCATAATTACTTGTCAACCAGATCCATAACCAAAATGAACCATATATACCAAAAAGATAAACCAGCTAACAAGAGTGGCAGGTTTAAAAAGGGTTAACAGAGGAACTGTTGGCGCTATATAAATCCTGTATAATAATAATAATTATAGGCTGAGATGATGTCATCAGTCTGCTTCAGACAGGAGGAAGCATTTCCCCAGTCTCCTCTCCCACAGTGATAAGACTCTACAGTGAGTCACAAGGATGGAGGCTGCAGCAGGGGCTGATTGGTGTCAGGCATTTGTGAACACAAGACAAGAACTGTACAGACACCATGATTTCCATGACTGTGTTCTCTCCATGCCTGTTATTGTCCACATCCCATTGCACTCCTGACTGATAAAGCCAAACTCATTTGACTTATCATCCTCCTTTCCCCACTCCTGTATCTCAGTCCAGGCAGTAGACACTGACCTGGGATGATGCCTAACCAAAGATGGTTCCATACTTCTGGGGAAAAAAGCAGATAAAGACATTATCAGTGGAAGAACTGGGATCAATTTGAGAGGTAATAAATAAATCAGAGCCTCAGTCAATAATGAGAAGGTAAAAACAAATAGCACATTCAAAAAAATAACAAAACCAGCTTTTGCAGCAATAAAAGATAGGGAAACTGTTCCATTGCTGGAAATCCCTTCCAGGAACATTCATTGTTTGTATAGGATATGGCAGGGGTAGGCAACCTTGGCACGCCAGCTGTTATGGAACTACACATCCCATGGTGCATTGCAAGACTCTGCCAGCCACCGGCATGACTCCCAGAGACAGTTGCCTAAACCTGTACTATGTTTGTATAGGATATGGCAGGGGTAGGCAACCTTGGCACGCCAGCTGTTATGGAACTACACATCCCATGGTGCATTGCAAGACTCTGCCAGCCACAGGCATGACTCCCAGAGACAGTTGCTTTAACCTGTGCTATGTTTGTATAGGATATGGCAGGGGTAGGTAACCTTGGCCCTCTAGCTGTTATGGAACTACACATCCCATGGCGCATTGCAAGACTCTGCCAGCCACAGGCATGACTCCCAGAGACAGTTGCTTTAACCTGTGCTATGTTTGTATAGGATATGGCAGGGGTAGGTAACCTTGGCACTCCAGCTGTTATGGAACTACACATCCCATGGCGCATTGCAAGACTCTGCCACCCACCGGCATGACTCCCAGAGACAGTTGCCTAAACCTGTACTATGTTTGTATAGGATATGACAGGGGTAGGTAACCTTGGCACTCCAGCTGTTATGGAACTACACATCCCATGGTGCATTGCAAGACTCTACCAGCCACAGGCATGACTCCCAAAGGCAGTTGCCTAAACCTGTGCTATGAGATGCCCAGGTATAGAAGCCCCGTGGACCCCTGGGGTCAGTTCACTGCTGTGCTGCACAGTGTAATGGTGACAGGGAAATGATCAGTTCAGACTCCACATCCTGCTGTCATTAGTTGTCACCATTGTCCCCGTGGCATACTTGCTGAAGTTGGGAATACGTTATTAGGTTTTTTTTAATTCAGTTTTCAGCCTGAGATAAAAAATCAGATTCCTCCATTGACATTAATCAGCTTGGATGGAGGAACCAACCCATTGTGACTATTGTACTTTGACAGTCAGCCCCACCGGCTGTCAAATTAACTAAACACTGCCTGCACAATTGTCGGCCGACATTTTTCCACTCAGATCCTTCAATTTTTCTATCCTGGAACCAGCCAACAGCACCACCCATGGTGCAAATTTCAGCTGGTTCATTGAGGATCGGGTAAAACTCAGGCTAGGCAATTTATATCCCACAAAACAGAGATTTGCATTCAAGTCTATAGAAGCTGTTCACATCTTTGCGATTTGTCGCGTTGTAGAAACCGCTTGTCGCACAGAGGTTCAGGAACTATTTTCGGGTGGTTGTCACGCGGTTTGTGTCCAATAGACATCTCTAGGCATTGAAAACCGCGTGACAACAGCGCGGTTTTCAAAGCAAAATCGTGCTAACAGAAATGCGTGACAACCACGTGAAAACAGGTCACCAGCTCAGTCGCTTAAGTGTGAACCTAGCGTCAATCCGCGTATACCCAGCTTGAGTGTCGAGGATCCTGCATGTACACTTCCAGTTCATTTCCACCTTCTATCAAAGCTGACAATGGAGTCGGGTGCCAGGGACAATGTAACCCCAGTGGTCACCCAATGGCGAAAGAGGAGGAACGCGGGAAGCGGAAGAAGCAGCGGAGAAGCTGGTGTTAATTGTGAACAGCTGTCAGCGCTGGAGGAGGCAATTTTTGTAGGCAAGCATGTCATAATGCGCAGGTATTCTGAACCCACCCTCATCTCGCAGACTTTAGGCTTCGCATTAAAGTGCAGCGGCCAATCAGATTTCACGTTTCTGCAATCCGGAGGAGTCGGAGAAAAAAAGCTGCCTGCTGATTGGTTGATATTAATTCCTGCACTTTGTTCCTCTTTAAAATCGCCTGTTTGTGTAAAAGAGTTGACATTATAAAGAATTATTTGTAACTGTGTTCCCGAGTGTTACAATCCCACAATGTATTTCCTGCGTCGTCTGAAACCGCTGAGATGTTGCAATAACTCCAATGTTTTTATTTGCTGACTTTCATTCAATACATTTTTATTATTGGATAAAACTATGGCTAAAACCGGAGTCCCCAGAGGGCCATCGCACTGTGAGATTTGCCTTTTCGCCAATTCTCGCCAATTTTGCGGCTTCATCAAACCACACAAATAAACAGTTTTTATTGAAGGAAACATTTCCCAGATTCCACTGAGCACAGCGACAGGAGAGAGAAGAGAATTCATCCGCGGCAAACTATTTTAGCATTGCGCACATTCCTGTGAATGCCGTCCAGTCTGCTGGGATGCAGCTAGCAGAGGGTACGGTGCTGTGAAAAGGTATTTGCCCCCCTTACGTTTTCTTTTACACCATTTCTCTTTTCTGCTCTGTATTTTCCAGTGCCAGTGATCATCATACCTCATATTTTTAACAAAATAATAAATGTTACAGCGTCACATATCATAAAAATAGAATAAAGAATAAACTTGCATCAGCAGATCTGCATATTGTGTTCAATTCTTATTACACAAAAATTAGCTAAAATAATGCTCAAAAATGACTCTGGTGCCCCAGTTCATGGAAAGGAGTTTGTATGACATTGATGAAAGTCCCATGAGCTGTTTATTAGAAAGCACAGAATAATATACACTGCTGCAGTGTTTGCTGGAGGGTATTCGTGAATGATTGTGCTCGTTTTCAGGAGTTGCCATTTATCAGGGAAGTTGGAGCGGCAGTATTGGTGTTGGGAAATGAATTTGGGCCCCGGAGCGGTGAGAAATCGCAGCCATCCCTCATAATAAATGCCAGCCGGGGAGTTTAAACATAGAACGGTAATGGACTGACACTCTGACACTAGCTGGCGGTCTCATTGATCTTGCTGTCTCGGAATTGCCTGGCCTGAGATGGCATTGGTACACAGACAGTTCTGGGAGTTCTGTCATTGACATTGTCAGTCACAGGAGACTCAGGAGGTGAATGTCTGTTATTGTACACGTGATGAAGATCTTCCTGCTCACAGTCAGGATCACTGGATGGGTTTGACCCCCCAACATGGTGGGCTCTAGGCTTTGCGGCACCCTGTGCAATATTCTGTGCCTGAGCCCCGGCCTTCTGCCTGACACTGAAGCTGCCCATACACTGTGAGAGTTTTGTTTTACCGTTCCTTCATCAGAGCAATGGACCTCGCCATCACTGAGCCAACAAGGGAAGCCCTCATATTTTCCTGCACACCAGAATGGAACCACTATGTATACTGGGTTCTCTTCTACCATATTTCACAAAGGAAAATCACATTCACAATTAGAATTCCACTCATTCAGTCATTATATCCCAGTCAGTACATGCCAGTCAGTACATCCCGTACATCCCAGTCAGTACAACCTAGTTAGTACATCCCAGTCAGTACAACCTAGTTAGTACATCCCAGTCAGTACAACATAGTTAGTACATCCCAGTCAGTATATCCTAGTTAGTATATGCCATTCAGTATATCCCAGTTAGTGCATCCCAGCCAGCACATGCCAGTCAGCACATGCTAGTCAGCACATCCCAGTCAGCACATGCCAGTCAGTACATTCCAGTCAGCACATGCCAGTCAGTACATTCCAGTTAGCACATGCCAGTCAGTACATCCCCGTCAGTACATGCCAGTCAATATATCCTAGTCAGTAAGCTGATCTCTCCCAATGATTACTATGATCCCAGTCCTCTTCCTGGAAGTCTTCTCTATGGAGGGTATTATTATTATTATTATTATTATCGCTGTGATCAGTCAGGGCAGAATGTGAAGATCATTCCAGGAACACAGCCAGGTATTTCTATGAGTGACCCCACAGCCTTATGTACTCCTACTGAAGTCAGATTCAAGTATAACCAAATGGAAACTCTTCTTACATTTGGGGAGAACTATTGTCACTTTTTTATTGTCTGTGTTTACTGTCTCCTATTGTCCTGATCACCAGTGTCCCCAGGAATGAAATGAGGGTACGGCCAAAATCATGAGATGTCACCAGAACAGGGGAAATCTTCCAATGGGGACACCTGTTCCTGTGACAACTGTCTAAGGACTCATGCACACGGGCACCAATATAGACATGTAGGTATATAGCGTATAATACAGCTGTATTGGCGGCACTCCTAGAGCTGCTGTGTTTTTCAGTCCACAGGATTGTATAGACAGGAAATGCTGTATATGGGTATACGCATGTTTTTTTCTTGGATAGAGTGGGGAGGGGTTAGAACCTCAGTTAGATTTGTATTGCTGTTTGTGTCCCCCTATGGATATTTACCTTCACTTCCGATTTTGTTTACAAGTACAGGAAGTGATAGTATATCTCTCTGATAGGGACTGAGACGGCAACAAAAGCAAATGTATATAATATATAAATAGTGGGGAGGGGTTAGAGCATCTATGAGGTTTCTACTGCTCTCTCTGTCATTCTGTCCTTATGCCTCTGTCTTATGCTGGGGTCACAAGGACAGGAAGTGAGACAACATTTTCCTAGTGGACACAAACACAACAGTAAAAACTTAACAGACTCGTCCCAACTATTTTCTTTTAAGTGTTACTAGAGTTGGGCTTTTTTTCACTTGTCTTTCTACTACTTATGGGCTTGATTTGTTATCAGCACAGTTTTTGTTGGCCCAAATTTAACCCTTTGGGGATGTTCGATATCCTGATATGACCAGAGCAATGCACTTGGATGCCAAAGATACTGACTGTGTTCCATTAAAGGGTTACCGTACATCTTGTTGATTCTCTTATTAATGGTCTTTTTTTTCCCCTGCCAATATTTTTAAAGCTGACACTTAAAACTAAAACTCTGTAAAGTCTGAGCGGATTTCCACTTTAGGTTCTATAGATTTCCGAGTACGCAGGGGAGTATTAACCAGGAAGGAGGAAAAGGACTCAGGAGAACTTTCCGCAGGAATTCCCCAGTGCATTCCAGCATAGATGACATTCCTAGCCTCAGTCCACAGCAGAATGTTCCTCCACAGGGTGATAATAGGATCCAGAAGGGAAGTATTAAAGGCAGA
>NW_017307256.1:375512-436629 GCF_000935625.1 Nanorana parkeri
TCCATTCCTCACTAACCCACTCTGCAGGCTGAAATCTGGACAGGACAACACTGCCATCTTGTGGACATTTGCTGGTAAGACTACCAACAGATTCCCAAACACAAAAACCCCCAACACACACATTAGGCTCAGTTCACAAAGCTAACTCATCAGAATAACTATCCTCATTTTAAAAGAAGTGAGTTATTTTCAGATGAATGACATTTTAAAATGATGGTCACATGGCTGAAAATAGAGTGGCTTAGGCTGGTGTTAAAACTTTGTGAATTGAGCCTAAGGTATGTATCCCACCAGTGTAGCGTCACCTGTTTTTCACTAAAACGATATATAATTGCTACACAAACTATGGGGTCTATTCACGAAGCTGCCGAAGGATCTGGCCGTTGCTTCGGCCGATCCTTCGGCTAGCTTCGGCCCATGACGGCAACCCGCCTATGCAGCAGTGCCGTCCGTCCGTTTCTTTACAACGAGCGGACGGCAAGTGGTTAAGAATAGCCCGAACAGCAGTGAGTAGCCTGTCTGAGGTTCGGCTCAGCCGATCCAGATGTTGGATCGGCTGAGTACGGCCGACCCAAAGCCACTCGAAGCAAGCCGATGTACGGCTGAAATTAGCCGTACCAGCCTGAAGTGAATAGCCGAACAGTGTTCGGCTCACTTCACTTCAGATCGGTCATTCACTCGGCTGCCCTCGGCAGCTTCGTGAATAGACCCCATAATGTGATCTTATTAACAACGACTTTTCCATTTCAGTCTGCAGCCGCTGTGATTCCCACAACTGCCAGGGAAGCATCGCAATGCTGGGGGCTTTTTGTGCATCGCATACATACAGAACCTTCCCAGAAATCTCATCTCCAACTCATGTGTTTGGATTACTTCTCTTCTAAGACGTCTGTGCAAATGCAGGAGGTGAGTTACAGGGATCCCCTGCAGAGTTTCATTTTTTTAGACACCTTCAGTCTAAAGTGACCCAGAATCTAAGATGGTGACCAGGTGGTGATGATGAAGGGTGGCAGGTTCTGTCCAATGTGCATAGTTAACTTACTTGGAGAGTGGGTGGTTGTTTTCTTAAAGCAACTCTAAAATGAAATGTTCACAAAAATGTTTCCCTACAAAGAAGCGAGTTTCTAGCTCTCCTGCCGCTCATGCCGCTGATTGCTGCTGGATGACAAGAAACATCCAAATGAAGACTCTTCAGAAATAGACACTTTTGGAAGTGGCAGATTCCTGGTCCCCTGCTGCGCTCTGTGGTTCCTCCCACCAACCCTTATGTCATTACTGTGTCCTGTAGTGATGTAGGGGTTATCGGGAGGACTCACTGCAGCAGGGGCCAGGAGATTAACACTCACAGAAGTTTTGGTTCTGATAAGACTTCAATTAAGGAGCAAGCAGGAGGTACTGGAGTCAGGAGAGGTAAGTATGATATTTCTTCTTAGCAGGGAAACATTTTTGAGGACATTATATTTTGGTGACCGGGTCACTTAAACAAAACTGACGTGTGCTACATACCAGCCAGGTTCAGAGCTGCTCTACATACACTGTGTATTCCAAAGCCGCTGGGATCAATGGTGCACGGCGATGCTTCTTTCCCGGGCAAATACATACCTAACACATACTAAGCATTCACTGTAGCGTTCACCATAAATTCTTCTTTACAGGAACAACTTGCAGGGGGAAAAAGCAAAACAATCACACTTATGTGTTTCTGCCACACATAGCTACCATAGCTGTCATACAGGTCTGATGGGGCCAAATGTGCAATTCCCTTTATTTTAATGACATCCCAATCCACTAAGGCAATGTGCCCCCATTGTACATTGTCCATTGTATAATGCAGATCACAAAAAATGTGTATCACATGATTGTTGTGACCAATCACAGCATTAGAGATAGTAAACAATGGCTCTGGTAAGCAGTCGGTGTTCTATCGAAATGGCCAACTCGTCAAAATCTCCAAATATGTCACTTCTGGTAACTTGCCAGCAGGAGATTACGACAAGTTGGCGACACCATAACACTAAACCAGGAGGATTTCTATACCACAGCATAGCACATGTGTGCACAGCATTAACAACTCACTTGTTGAGTTCTCCAACACCTATAAGCACTCGTGCATTTTTATGTCACAGTCAGGGGTGCGGACGCGCACTAACACCATCTGGTCAAAATCTGCTGCTTGGAAGTCACATAATTGGGGATTTCGATAAGCTGGTTATTTCGCTGGAACACCGTCTCTCACTTTCCGATCACACACACAGATCGGTGTAGGGGAGGAAAGAGCTTTCTGATTTAGCCATCTGGTCATCCAGTACCAGTGCCCGTTCTCTCATCTATAGCATAGGTCAGCACCATCTTGTCTCTGATCTGACCTGTATATTACCCCCTTACCTCCTTTATCCTTCTCCATCCTCCCACTGTATATGATCTGTACATTAACCCCTTCACCACCTCCTACCCTATGTCTATGACCTGTACATTTAATGTATTGAGTGCACCATTACCTAGCTCCATGTTTTAACCCCCTCAATACTGGCATGTTTCTTAATTTCCCAAAAATTGTGGCATCATTAGGAATGTAGGGATTTATGGCAAAAGAGACATTCAAAGTCTCTTTTGCCAAACAAATTCTTCCTTTCTCCCCCCAGTGATTTCTTATTGCTTGTGTACAATGCACAGTGTACACACCCAGCCCATTTATGGCATCTCTGAGACACCGTGAATCGGCCGGGTGCCATGGAGGATGCAACTACTGTGCCGATGAGCAGGAGTTACATCATCATATATGTAAATAGGCAAGGAGGTCTCAACTGAGTCTCCTACCATATACCCTCATTTTACTGGGTGTCATTAGTATTGTCCAAATATAAACCCTCCTAAGAGTCTAATGAAATTAAATAGGAATGGATATAATAATTTGAGAGAAATGTGTGGGAAAGGTCCTCTGTTTGGAACCTATAAATAGAAACAAAATGTGCAGACCTCCAGTACCACAAAAGTCTTGCCACATGTATATGAAAAATGTCACAATTTTATTGCACTTCACAATTAAACCAAAATATGACAAACATTTAAAACCATTTAAAAATATCCTCAGCATTCCTGTGGAGCCACTATGTACCATCCAATAATGACTAATATTTCCAGGATACTATATATCCCGGTGCTGCAAATGCTATCTCTAGGAATATAATTTGTTTGCAGACAGGGAAAGACTTGAAGTCCTATTGAAAAAGGTGAAACAACTGATGTGTATGATGCCAATTTGGAATGTAGAGCATATTGTAGGACCAAAGGGTTTTTAAATCCAGGAAATAGTCAATTAACTCTTGTGGGCATAGAGTGCATGTGACTCAGAAATATCCTTATAGATGACTCTGTTTCACATATATAAATGGCCTTCAATGCTTTGGTTTCCACCACATTTGTGGATGAAGAGTCCAGTACTGTATGCAATTCCTGAATTCAGTTGTAAACAACGCCTGCAGACCCACATGCTGATTTGGATCATATATAGACTTCCAGTGAGTCCTAAATATTGTTATCAATAGGGCGCAGTCCCTTCTATACATTCACATATGCATGTATCTCAAGATGGGATCCGTTGGACCAAACCTGTTCTTTCATGACACCACCTTGTCATATGTAGTTAAACGGGTGATTCGCAGTATGTCATACAGCCTGAGGGGCTGGAGTTTCCTGTCCCCTGGTGTGCATCCAATATTTTAAGGCGTTATATGATATGACACTTCACAAAAGAAATCTGTTTGTCCGCTTTATAAAATATATAGTAAAAATCATGTTTCTATATTTAGTGGAAGATGGTAAACATTTTATTGCAACTTCCAAAATGTTATCTGTTTAAGACTAAATAATTAAGATAAAGTTCTGGTCCAGATTCCCGCGGTTGGCAACTAAATGTAAATAATAGGGGAGCAATAGCCAGCCTGCTATTGACTATTTCAAATTTCAATAGCCAATAGCAGGCTGGCTATTGCTCCCGCCCACTGCCTGCTGTTTCCATTCACCTGCTGGCTGTGGAATCTAGCCGGCAGATGAATAGGGCTGTGGTAGTGGGGCATGGGGGTGGAGGGGGCGCCTTGGGGGGTTGCTTGAGAGTTACTATTAACTCTCAAGCAACCACAAACTACAGTTATCCGGCAACTACCGATCCCCATTGGTCCTGGATAACTGGGAGTTTACTATATTGCATTGTATTGAATGATGTTGTTATGTTGTGGTGTCCTCTGCCATCTAGTGGTAACTCAGCGCCAGTACAAATGTTTATTTGGTGTGTTCCTCCCTCCTGTTAAGTGCTAGGTAGTTTAGTCTTTAGATATATCCTCCCTTCTTCTTCATGTTCCCTCAGTATAGTGCTTGCTGTATTAGCAGATATTAGGCTGGGAAGAGCATTGTCTTTTTACATTTGAATAGACCAGGAAGCATCCTATGCACTATACTTTGAGACATAAAACTGTATTGGAATCAACTTCTGTATTTTATTGGAGAGTTGATCTGTCTTTGTATTATTATGATTCAGCAGGTGGCCATACTGCCCGGGCATAAAGCGGCATTTGCAACAGAACATCTCCTATAGGACAAGGCAGCCTGTGATCAGCCCCCAGGAGGCTTAAATGACTGATAAATAAACATCCTCATACATGTAAGTGGTACCATTATAATTGTTTCCAGCTCTGCACAGACATGGGAACTCAGGTATTTGTATATGAATCTGTGTACCAGGGACAGATAACCTCCACGCTTAAATGATGACCATATCCCCACCCAGACAGAGAAATCATGAAATGGAAAACACCAATGTTGCTGAGAATTGAAGTAATTGCCACAAATGATATTCTGTCATTTAAACTTAAAAATCAATTTCGATCTGCAGCCAGTATGATTTTCTAAAACTGTCAAAAAGTCTACTTTTTATTTCTTCCAACCATAGCAACTGTATTCATCTCAATTTCCCAGAATCCTCATCCCCTTGCTCCTGTTATTGGCTTACTACCTCTTCAAAAAGCTTGAGAGGTATTACCCCTGGAAATGTCTGTAGGTGTACTGCAGACTGTTAAATGTTTGGCAACATACTTTCTAGAGTCATCCCAGACTCAATGCTTATTATCACAATACTGGGCCTGATTATGTTACTCTAGTAAACCAAAGATCTCCCTACTTAGCACTCATTTTAAAAGAAATCTGCAACCAAGTTTCCCAGAATCCTTGCAATGTACACAATTCACATACGTTAAAAAACCTTCAGTTTTAGGTAAAACAGGTTTATTTGATAAGTTCCATGTGGCTGTGAAGTATAACAAGGAAGATAACGTTTTGTAGCCTATGGCAACCAATCAGAAACAAACTCATTGGTTGCTATGGGTTACTGCCTTTTGGACACAGTCATTGACAGGAATTTACTAAGAATGGAGCAGACAAAATCTGGAGCAGTTGTGCATGGTAACCAATCAGCTTCCAGCTTTCTGTTTCAAAGCTTAACTGAACAAGCTGAAGATAGAAGCTGATATTATGTACACTGTTATTATGTACACTGCTCCAGATTCTGTCTGCTCCAGTTTTAGTAAATTCCCCCCATTGCACCTTCCACAAATTATTTTTTAATCAGCTTCCTCTGACCAGCCTGTTAGGAGGATGATGATGATATAATTGTTTTGGAAAGGTATTATGTTGTCACCAACAGCTTGTCCAACTGTCAGCTTCCATCACTTAGGTCCATCAGCGGCTTAGCTGAGCAGGCGAGTTGTCCTTTGTGGAGTTTGGAACATCTCATAGGAAGAAGTCAAAGACTGCCCAAAAGAGTCCAAAGATGAGCAGAATCAGGCAGTGTTCTCCGTGATGCGAGGTGCCATTACACAGGTCAGTGTCACAGCAATGGATCTGTACGCCTGGTAATTCCTGCTGCTGGCAGTGACGGGAGGTGGCGCAGCCACTGGTCAGGAGTTTCCCCAACACCACTACAACAAGAAGGGACAAAAGTACAGATTACCACAAGGTACAGCCCACCAAGGGGGCAATTCTGGCAGGTATAGGATACATCCTCTACTCAGGGGAGATTTCTGCTTTCTAATATAAAGTGTATATCAAGTCATTTTATTCTAATTTTGGGATGGAGTGTACAGGGGTTAGAATGCCTCTCAAGCTTTCTTTTCTGTCTGGTTGCTTGTCTCCACAAGGAAGATTCAGCACTCTGTAGGGTCTGTTTATAAAGATGAATTGCAAAGCCTATTTGTCCAGCGAAACTGTTGTGAAAATGGGGCAAAAATGAATGTTCTTAGTAGGGATGTTCAGATACCGAGTACCGTAATCGATACAAGTACAGATACTTTTCCAGCTGCAAGACTAGACCAGAGAAAAATCCAAAGTTAGGAGGCAGCTGTCATTTTTAAGGAGCATACGGAGCTCCTGGGATTTGTGCATCTCTGTTTTAATGGATGATTTTTTTATAAATATATATATGGGATGCACCAATACCATTTTTTCAAGTACTGATACTTGTCGAAGTCCTCACAGATACAGGTACTGATACATTTTTGTTTATTGTCATGTGACAGTTTTTCTAAAACAATTGAGACTAATGATTTCAGGATAGTGATGGAAAGCCAGAGCCAGGTCCCAGCTGCAACCCTGGTAGTTCTGGTTAAAATGCCAAGTATCAGCACTGGTATCTGAACTGGTATCTGAACATCCCTAGTTCTTAGTATATTTTCTCTTCTGGTTGAATGTTCTTCAATAGGTTCATTCATACACAACAGAATAAATGATGACAATACCACATTATGGTCACTAGATAGAGCTGAGGATCATAGGAAATAAATACATGTTAGTAAATGAGATACAATGCATTTATTTTCTCAGTGACATCTCGTGGCCATAATGTATTTTCCACATTTACTTTGCTCTGTATAAATGAACCTATTGAAGAACATTCAACCAGAAGGGAAATTACAATAAGAACATTCATTTTTGCACCATTCTCACAACTGGTTGACCTGCACAGAACAAATGTACATGCGGTATTGCTGGACGAATAAGCTATGTGACTTTGTTGTGATCAGAACAGGAAAAGGAGGGAAATTTTCCAGAGGACCTGTTCAGATTACAATTTAGAGTGAATTAAAATTTCCTCTCACATCCTGTTGTGTCCCTAAGACAGAAAGTGGAGGAGAATCTTCCTAATGAGACACAGGCAGCAAACCAAAACAAAATGATAGGTAACCATTCTCCACTCTGTCCAAAACATTTAAAAAATGTTTTTCATTTTACCAATAACACAGCGGAGCTCTAAGGATGAATAAACAATACATAATCCCATGTGAGAGCCCATTCACACCAGGGCGGTTGCGGATCAGCGTGGCTACTGCGCTGATCTCGCAAGGGAGGTTTGGGAAGTTTTTAATTGCGTTTCAGTGCTAAAACGCAATTAAAAACGCCCAAAACCACACTGATCAGCGCGGCAAAAATAGTGCAGGGAGCAGTTTCAGTGGGGGGCGGTTAGGATCACATGAACAGTCCCCATAGCAATGTATGGGATCATTCATGTCAGCAGATTCGTGGGGCCGAATCGGCGCAGCCGAACCGCCCCGGTGTGAACAGGGCCTTAGTGTCTCTGATAATAAATACACACTCAGTGGCTACCTACCTGGAACCCATAAAGGGGGCACATGGTCAGGAGCAGTACTCCAAACTAACTTTTGGCTTCCAATCAGATCCATTTAAAAAAATAAAAATTGACAGGCGGACCTGATGGGACCGTTTGTCGGAAAGAGGCCTAACCCCCTCTCATGCTGCTCAAAACAAACTAGAAATTTTTTTCTGGAGTCAGGATTTTAAAAACACTGCTGAAATGTATTTAAAAATGATTGGCAACAACAGCTGAAAGCCAAATGAAGCTTGCAGTGGAAGTGTCTACATGGCAAGCTGATGGGTGGGCTTAGGTGGGAGTCATCAGCACTAACAATCCATAGCGCTGGCAAGGGGTGTGGGGCAGTACTGCGTGCACTGAAAAGTATTTCTATCATATGTATGCCATGGAGGAGCAAGTTTAGGATTTTCAAGGGTATGGGAGGGGAGCAGTGCCGGAACTATTGCCATAGCGACCTAGGCGGCCGCTATAGGGCCCGGGGCACAGGGGGGCCCGGCCAGGAACAAATGGGTCCCACTGATGCCATGCAGGCCGCCTGGGTCACTATGGCATCGCAGGCTTAGTAACTGGCGGCACATTCCTCCCCACAGCCGCTGCTGAGTCAGTGACAGGCCAGCAGCTGCTGTGGAGGAGGTCAGGCCAAGTGGCGGTGGAGGAGGAGGCGTGTCCCAAGTCCAGCGGCCAACCATGGAAGACGGAGGAGGAGGAGGCTTGGGGGGGCGGGGGTAGGAGGTAGAGAGTCTATGGTGGGCTCTGCAGGGTCACTCTCAGCGGGGCTGTGTGGGATCACAGGTGGGATATGCGGGGTCTCAGGTGGGCTCCGCAGCAGTGAGCGGGAACGTGTTCTGGAGGTTGTTCCTTTTTTGGGGGGGGCATACAAAATTTTGCTATGGGGCCCTGTGATTTCTAGTTACACCCCTGGGGAGGGTACATGTAGAGTAGAGTGTGGTTCCTTCATTATCTAATAGCTGTCAGGAGTTAGGGAAGCAGCACCAGAAGCTGATGAGCTGCAGGCACTTTATAGTAGAGTATCCCTTTGTCTTTACTCTTTGACAGGAGTGTGCAAATCGTGACAATGGCTGAGCAAAGCTACAAACCCTTCGACAGGTAACACTCTTTCTATACAAGTGAGTCCAGCAGCAGAGGCCATGCTTTGCCAATACATATAAACAACTCAGCTCTTGTATACCCCCCTTGTGGCACTAGCCCAGCACCAACCTACCGCTCTCCATCTTAATGCAGAAGCGCTGTTTGTATCCTCGGTGGGAATGGGAGCAGGCGATGACCTCCGGGCTGGTGCAGCCCTTGTCGATGTATTTTGTTCCAGAGATTATATTACAACTGTAGCACTGTAGACCCCAGGCTGCAGACGTAAAAACAACAAAAAGATAATCGGCACAGATGTTGGCACTGCTATGCACGTAATTCTGCACAGAGATTTTTTGGTCATTATTGTAACTCTTAATATTTTGCTACAGATTGGCAGAAAGATCTACGAGATTAATCCGGAGAAGATTTACAACCCCTCCTGGTAGTAACATGGAGTGGCTACAGCTGATGAGATGCTTTTATTAAAGCTGCAGTTTGCAGCTTATTAAAACTGTGACAGTAACAAAGCTCCAAAGACGTGATGGAAGGTTAATGGGCTCCCTTCTAAATTGGCCCTAGTATGTGAGCATATGATACAGGAAACTTAGATTGTAAGCTCCTGGAGGGCAGGGACAAATGCAAAGAAATTGACGACACTATATACATAATTTTAATAAATAAATACAGTAACCAACTACAGCAACCAATCAGAGTCCGTCTTGTACCGGGCTGACTTCCAGTAGGTTGATTTGTGTTATTGCGATTCATGCTGATTGATTCGCCTCATTTATTGGTCCTGTTTCAGTTATTATTGTATTGCTCAGAGGAATTCTTGTAGTAACATTTGCATGGTTACATGATTGCTGATCCACATTTCCATTAGTGTGTTTCATACCCAAACTGACATCCTTCTGAAAATGCGGGTTTACTGCCTGTGTCTGGCTTCAATCCATCTGAATCACAAACCCGGAACAAGCGTACAGACAATAAAAGGCAAGGTATCCTTATGTCTATACTGCAAGTGTTTCAGGTCACTAACTCAGAGAGTATTAAAGCCACATGATCAGTTTGACAGATGACTAGCTTTTTCAGGACTCTGAAAGAGGCGTGGCATCTTACATCTTTCTGTCATGCAGCGGCGTCACTGTGGGCGGTTTGGGGGGCGCAGACCACACCCGGGTAACACCCAGCAGCAGGTGCCGGTCTGCTCTGAGAGCCTGGGGAGACAGGGGTCTATTTTATCGACACAGCAAATTAAATTGGGATGGAGAGCAGGGAGCGGACCGGAGAACATCTGTTCTCAGATCTGCTCTGTGTGATCAGTGAGACAGGAGAGGTGTACACACAGCACTTCCTGTCTCAGTTGTCAGAAGCCGGGCTGCACAGGAGATTGAGAACAAATCTGTGCTCGATCTCCTGTATCAGAGGGCAGGGGAGATATTCTATGGTTTTCTTACTGATTTCTTTTGGGGGGGAGGGGTGGGTTGACACCATGAGTTACCGCACCAGGTGACACCAACCCTAGTGACGCCTCTGCTCTCATGACATGTTTATGGCTGCTGAGATAAGCCCCAGTTAGCCTTAAAGAGATTCTATGTTTTTTTTCATCAAACCACATCCTATACTTCACTTAAAAAAAGACACAGAAAGGATCAAACATGGCCACCGCCATGTACACAGTTTATAAAACATAAACCATCATGATTAAAATCATGTATATTAAGCTGTTTATTTTTTAAAAAATATATATATTTACCCCCAATGCATTGCCCCCAACAACAAAACTGGCCATCAGTCATCTGCTTTTAATGTTGGAAAACTGCGGCCAAGAATGAGCGTCTGGACACGCAGCAGGCAACGAGCTCAAGTCACGTGTGTCCACCCATTCTGTCACCGTCTGGATTAATGTGACAATGTGGTGGGAGATTTGGAATAATTACCTGCAGCATCCACCAATGCAGACTCCAAGCAGCTTTCCACCACAGAACCAAAGATTTGTATAGAAGGAGCTAAAAAACTCTGATGACTGCTGACGTAGCAGTATGAATGTAAACAGTAAAAATTATAACTACATAGTTTTACTCTGATATACAACACCGTGATTCAGACCCACACAAGACAGAACCACTTAAAGAAATGGCACTTCTCATTGCATGTAAATTTGTGACAATGCCAAGTCCCTGACATCCCCTTTGTGGCCCTTCTTGTCCTGACTGGGAATACGAATGCTGGTCAATGTGTCATATACAGGTGAAACTCGAATAATTAGAATATCGTGCAAAAGTAATTGCAGTAAGTGCTGCAAAAGGGGCCCAAACCAAGTACTGAGTACATATGCATGCTTATACTTTTCAGAGGTCCGATATTGTTCTATGTACACTCCTTGTTTTATTGATTGCATGTAATAATCTACTTTTTTGAGGTTGTGGATTTGGGGTTCTTGGGGTTTTCATGAGCTGTAAGCCATAATCATCACAATTATGACAAATCACGGCTTGAATTATCTTGCTTTGCATGTAATGAGTCTATCTCATATATTAGTTTCACCTTTTAAGTTGCATTAGTGAAATAAATGAACTTTGCACGATATTCTAATTAATCGAGTTTCACCTGTATAAAGCTTTAACCAGACTGTTGTGTATGCATTGTGTCAGAGTACCCACATCTGTCTCTGAGTTTCTGCTTTCTGATACTATTGAATATATTAATGTAATGAATGTGAGAAACAATTCCCAGCAAGTTCTAAGTACGAGGGGTGGCAGGGCTATCAGAGGAAACATGTATGTCAAGTGAAATATACTGTAATATATAACATGGAACATGACAACATGAGACAGGATAGTAACATGATACAATGTAACACTGTGTATAATATATAATAAATACAGTGTAATGTAATATACTGTAATATATAACATGGAACATGACAACATGAGACAGGATAGTAACATGATACAATGTAACACTGTGTATAATATATAATAAATACAGTGTAATGTAATATACTGTAATATATAACATGGAACATGACAACATGAGACAGGATAGTAACATGATACAATGTAACACTGTGTATAATATATAATAAATACAAAGTAATATAATATACTATAATACATTATTCGAAATATAGCAAATGTAATACAATATAGTAATATGATACAATGTAATACTCCACAATGTACTGTGTATATTATATAAGAAATACAATATAATTGAATGTAATATACTATATTACTTACCATTAAACATTATGAAATGTAATACTGTGTACAATATATAAAAAGAAAACAATATAGCATAACATAATATATTGCAGTATATAACATAGAACGTTATAAAATGTAATGCAATATATTAACATGATAAAATGTAATACTCTAAACTATACTGTGTACAATATCTAATAAATACAATATAACTTTATGTAATATACTATAATACATACCATGAAACATTATGAAATGTAATGCAAAATAGTGACATGACACAATAATAATACTCCAAAATATAGTATGTAGAATATATAACAAAGACACTTATGCAGTGTACTGTAATGGACAACATCAAACATAATAAAATGTAATACAGGATAGTAAGATGACACAATGTAATACTGTGTATAATATATAATAAAGACAATAAAACCCAATCTGATATACTGTAATACATAACATAAAATATAATGAAATGTAATACAAAATAGTAACATAATACAAAGTACTCACCCACCCAGGAGAGGAGGAGCAGTGTGCCAGAAACCAGTACCAGTGACGTCGGGGGTCCCATCAGCCTTATTGACCTCCTAAGGTTCTGGTATCGGTCTTAAGCGCTGCAGCCAACATGTCACTCCATGCACAATTCAGCCCAGTCTGGCTGCACTTGAAGGTCATGTAAACCGTGTTACAAGGATTACAGAGCAGCCAGAAAATCATCTTTGCACATAAAGCCTCATTCCAGCTTGTCCACTGTGATTGTGATTTACTCTACTCTGTGTTTTTATTATTATTATGCCAGCTGGATCATAGCAGCACTTGGGGCAAAATAATGCCAGTTAACGGGCAACATCACTGCCCATGTCTACAGATTTATATATTATAATATAAATATTTCTACATAAAAATGTCAGCTTCAAAATGAAAATATCTAAGACATAGTTGTGATCCCATTTTTCTGATACGCAGCTGAAGTCCTGCACAGTAATTCACTGGGAGGACAAAACAGGTAACCACTGGTGAGCTCCATTCTATAATGGGGACTTTTGGTTCAGGTTCATCTAACTTGAAATTATACAAATATGGGAACTGGCATTGCTGACATGTTTTTAAAAGTGCAGGCTCTGAGACTTTGAGGCTCTGAAGCCACATCCATTATTGCTTAGTGAGTACAATCATATACAAGGCTATTGTTAGGATTCTGACAAAATTCTGTAGACTGAGAGAAAGAGAGATGGATAAAGATAGATACGAATAGAGAGAGAGAGTGAGGGACAGAGAGACAAAGATATTAAGATAGATAGATAGATAGATAGATAGATAGATAGATAGATAGATAGATAGATAGATAGATAGATAGATAGATAGATAGATAGATAGATACCCTGCTCGCTGCTGTCTGTTGATAAACACGGTGGAGGGTGAATGGGGTGGTCAGCAAGACTGCATATCACACACATCACCTGACCTGTCAGATGCGACAGATTAAAGTGGAAGTAAATTCTCAAAAAAAGAGGGGGGAGGGGGCACAGCATATAAGCACATTATGGTAGTCTTACCTGCCAAACCGCTCCACTCCAGTGCTGCAATGTCTGCGCTCTCGCTCTCTCCTTCCTCGCCTGTGCTCCCATCTTTGCCTGAGTATGAAGCCTTTGGTTGTGTGATTGACCAGGCCCAGGTGACGTAACTCCCAGGCATGTACTCAGCAGTTACTTTGTCTCGGCAAGGCATTGAGCCGAGACTGTACACTGAGCTGCGCATGTGCGGCTCAGTGTACAATAAAAGGTGCTGACAGGCAGGAAGAATGATTGGACATTTCTCGTACAGGCACTTACTCCCATGCATACACATGTAAATGCCAGTGCTTGCCAAGGTTTATATGTGCACACCAACTTACAGCATATTGTGTCCATACATTTCTATGAACACAAATACACAACAGCTGGGGCTCCAGGGTGCTGCAAATACAGGCATGTTTTCCATTGTATGTCCATAGGCCTGTATTTGTGTCTGTGGGAATGAACCCTAAGCCACAATCCATCCTCTGATCCGGGATTAGGAAGTTTCAATTTAACAAGAGGATTCTCAGTGCTGTCTTGGCTGGTATCTGATAACCAGGACATCCCGGCTTTATAGGAACGTATAGCTCTTACTTATCACAACAGCTTTAACAACACGCTTTACAGCTGAGCAGCAAACGTAATAGTCACATTTATTTTACCAACGATCCTGCTTTAAGCATACTAACATAAAGAAAGCTGCAAAGAAGACCAGAGTGTGTGCTGCTCCATGCTTGTATTGAATATACACTATATTACCAAAAGTATTGGGACACCCCTCCAAATCATTGGATTCAGGTGTTTCGTGAAATTCCTTGCTACTAAATATCCCGCAGTCAACTGCTAGTGGTATTATAACAAAGTGGAAGCAACTGAAAACAACAGGAACTCAGCCACGAAGTGGTAGGCCATGTAAAATGACAGAGCGTGGTCAGTGAATGCTGAAGTGCACAGTGCACAGAAGTCGCCAACTATCTGCAGAGTCAATAGCTACAGACCTCCAAACTTTGTGTGGTCTTCAGATCGGCACAACAACAGTGTGTAGAGAGCTTCATGGAATGGGTTTCCATGGCCGAGCAGCTGCATACAAACCTTACATCACCAAGTGTAATGCAAAGCATCAGATGCAGTGGTGTAAAGCACGCCGCTACTGGAATCTAGAGAAGTGGAGACGAGTTCTCTGGAGTGACGAATCACACTTTTCTGTCTGGCAATCCGATGGATGTGTCTGGGTTTACCAGTTGCCGGGAGAACGGTACTTGCCTGACTGCATTGTGCCAAGTATAAAGTTTGGCGGAGGAGGGATTATGGTGTGTGGTTGTTTTTCAGGTGTTTGGCTTGGCCACTTCGTTCCAGTGAAGAGAACTCTTAAGGCATCAGCATACCAAGACATTTTGGAGAATTTCATGCTCCCAACTTTGTGGGAACAGTTTGGGGATGGTCCCTTCCTGTTTCAACATGACTGCGCACCAGTGCACAAAGCAAGGTCCATAAAGGCATGGATGAGCAAGTTTGGGGTGGAGGAACTTGACTGGCCTGCACAGAGTCCTGACCTCAACGCGATAGAACACCTTTGGGATGAATTAGAGCGGAGACTGCGAGCCAGGCCTTCTCGTCCAACAATGTACCTGACCACACACTCCTAAACCTTGTGGACGCCTTCCCAGAAGAGTTGAAGCTGTTATAGCTGCAAAGGGTGGGCCAACTCAATATTGAACCCTATGGACTAAGACTTGCATCCCATTAAAGTTCATGTGCGTGTAAAGGCAGGTGCTCCAATACTTTTGGTAATATAGTGTATTTCATATCCAGGTCTTTAGGTGCTCTCTCAAATGGCTAGATGTAAATGAGAGAGTGTTAGCCTCCTGTAAACATTTGAGCAGGAAGCAGATACTGCAGATGTAATGAGGAAATATGGTTATCCCTTATACATATATAATTTCAGAATCTTCATAAGAACAAGCCTTTAACAACATTAACACACATGAATATGTTTACATTAAGCTGATCACATTCATTTTTGGTATATACCTATAATTCTTAGTGGCAACTTGCCACTGGTGTGATAGTAAAAAAGTGTGATTCAAATCATAGAAGACTGACACAGAGATATGTGTCCCCTCCACACCTTCAGTCCACTCAGACTCCATCTAGAAAGGTCTTCTAACTACCTCCACCTTTTTAGGGTGAAGATCTGACCATGGCGACCAAAGGAAAAAATGATTTTCTCTTGAGAAGAGACGTTTAATGGGGGACATCATAATTATTTAGGGGGTTATTCACAAAAGGGTGAAGTGTTTGGAGGAGGCAGGAGAAATGAACAATCTAGGACAACATGATGTGGAAAAATTCTTCAATTCAGCTCACTTTCCAGTTCAGCTATGTTGTCCTAGATTGCTCACTTCTCCAAACTCTTCACCCTTTTGTGTATAACCCTCTTAATACTGATAATAATCTAATTTCCCTAGGGCAGGGGTAGTCAACTTGAAAATTATAGAGGGCCTCACGTGTGGCCCGATACACCTAGGGGGCTGCACAATAGCAGCTTGTTGTCATGTGTTGGAATCTATTGCTTCAAGATAATCAGCTCATACATGGCCTATAATGCACCTCAACATCTGAAAATCTTGATTTTGCTTTATTTTTTACCACAATGCACATTGAAGAGAAAGTAAGAGTAAAATAAGCCCCATCCTTGGTGTCACTGGCTACAGTAATAACCTTCAGAATTGGTTTCTGTGGACACAATAATAACTCCCAGCCCAGGGTGTGGCAATGTGTTGGGCAGCAGGACCTTAGGGCATTAGGAGAGAAAATGTGTTCCCGTGTTGGAGCACAATAGACTGTTATTTTAATAAGGGTTTTGGCCTTCCTTTGGATCAACTGTGTTTTAAGGGTTCTGCATGTTTTCAATTCATGTATGTACTTATGAATTTATGCATTTTAAGACAACACTGTAACTATGATCACTGTAAAACAGCTAGTGCCAAATGGTTTGCATGTTTCGGTCTAGAGTAATGGGATCTTTCAAGTAGTTAAATTCCAGGAAACATAATGAGAAGATACATTTGTGTAAAGCTCAGGCCCCTCTGACTGGCTGCACTATTACTATATACTGTGCTATGTGTTATATGTACTGTATATACTGCATTATGTGCATAAGCCAAAAACTAGACTAATGAATGATATCTATATACTATATAATGTCCTATATTCATATACCCTACCATGTACTTTATCTATATACTGTATCATGCCTTTATACTTTACTATATTCTATACCCTTATCTTATACTGTATTCTAAATCTATAAATAATAACCCAACTAGGGGCCCCATGGTCTCTTCTTGCACCTGCCATTGTATGTGTTCTGATTCTGCAGTGCAGGAAAACCTCAGAGCTGATCCTCACAAATCCCTCTTTACCCATCTGCAGAAGACTGTGCCAGGCTGTAAATCAATTCCTAATCTGCCTGCGTGGCCAGGTTATCCTTGCAAAGATCTTGGCATTAGCCTCTAATTCGTCTGAAGCGCCAGGCCCTATGACGGGTCTGATCTCCATAATGCACACAGGTATATGGGCTTCAGTAACTGCTTTGCATTGGCTCATCGTGTAGACCAAGGTCAGGGGGGCAGCTTCGGAGCCTTCATGTTAAAAACAAGTCAGCAGTGATGGCTGCCACATTTCTATCCCTGTTTACTTTAAAGTGAACCTGTACGCCATTTTAAAGTTTTAAAAATACTGCCTAGGGCCACACAACACATATTTGGTTCACAAAGCTTTAGCACAGGCCTTTACAACACATATACAGTCAAGGCATTGCAACTTACATTGTGGCATTTCTAGCCATGTGTTTTAATTTAGTAAGGAGCCAGGGTGGTGAATTACTTGGTAACTGTAGTAATACAAGAGGGATAACCAAAGGATGTTCCTGAGGTGGGCTGCACAATGTTGCATTGCGGTAGCACGTGGATTGGCGCTCTGCAGTGTCTTTCATTTTGAATGACAGCACAATGCATGGTAATGCACCATTGTGAGTTGTGGTGCACTGCATTATCTCAAAATGGTGCATTCACCTTTTTTGGGCACTTTCGTGCATTATGCAGTCGATTTAAATGAATGATGATGAATATAAAAAAAATCTGCACTATGGATCCAGCGCAGAATTTCAGAAGATTTGAAAATGAGAAGCTGATTGGTTGTCATGCACAGCTCCAGATGTGTGTAAACCCTAACAATGCTACCATTATGTCCATTAATTATACCATCAAAAGTGTGGCATGTACTAAATAGAGTATGTCCCTAATGCAGTTAATAGTGACAGTCTCACAGATTCACTGCTGGTAAAATTTGGAAAAGGTGACATGGTCACAGGCTTTAGAAACAGAGGCCTAACACTGAAAAGCCTAAGCAGCACTTTATGCCCTAGTGGAGTGAGCCTTAACAGGAAACCTTGCCCTTCATAGTGTACATCTGGATGATAGTCTTCCGAATCCACTGGGAAATTGTAGAATTGGAAGTCAGGGGAACCCTTACGAGGTCCCTCTGTAAGCACAAGCAAGGAATCAGATTTCCTGAAGGAAGCCATAGCATTCTGGTAAACTCTAATGGCCAGCACCACCTCCAGACAATGCAATGAAATCTCCTTGGGGTGAACCAACGCATGACACAATGAGGGCAAAACTATGTCTCAAAATAACTCAGTCCCTATAGAGAACTACCAACTCTGAGACTCTCCTAGTCAAGGTGGTCGCCACAAGAAAAGCCACCGTATGGGAAAGAGAAGACAGGGAAATTTTCCAAACAGGCTCGAAAGTGATTGAAGAAATGATAAAACCAAGTTCAGATCTCACTGCTGAGGAGGAGATCTATCTGTAAACGTCACGTGTCACTCCCCGAATACAAGTACAAATCAGGGAATTGAAAACCAATGATTTATGAAAAAGAATGGCTAAGGTTGCAACTGGACCTTTATCGTACTCCAGGCCAGATGCTGGTGAACTTCTAGCTGAAGAAAGGAGAGGATCTGTCACATGGAGAACACATGGATGAAATCCCCTGGATTCACACCAATGAAAGTCAGCTATCCATGTCCAGTCGTACACCTTACAGAAAATGGACTTACGCACTTTCAAAATAGTTGGAATCACAGACTCCAAAATACCCATATCTTTCAGAATCTGGGTTATAACAGCTATGCCCAAGAAGCAGGGTGCAAGACTAACACCAAGAAAGAAAAAAACTGCCTGATGTGAATGCTGAGGCGTGAAGCCACCATGACAGAAATGTCCTGCTCCGAAGATTCAGCTTACTCCACGACAAGAGGATGTTCATTTGTGATGGGCAAATGGTATTACCAGGAGTGAGGACACTATGAGACCCAGAATTATTATAGAAGAGCTATGAGTGGACCAGCTTTAGGGGATTTGCTGTTATACCTGGAACTGTGGCTTGCTCAGTTTTTCCTGTGCCAGAAACACTGGCTAGGGAGGTATACAGGAGGCCCAGATACTCCAATCAACACAGCAGTGTGTAGTATGTAGAATAATTTTTGAAGATTCAGAATCCACACGTCCTTCAAAGGTTCCTCCAACGTCCTTCAAATCTTGCAACTACGGACGAGGTTTGGGTGTGCAGTGGCTCCAGCATGTTCACGATCGTGGCAAATTTGGGTGAATTTTGCCAGGCTGAATTCTCATTCATATTCCATAATTATTATGCATTGTGGCTTGTCACTATTCATTTTAGCAAATTCCATTCTGGCTTTTTTACGTTTTTATCTTTCCTCCTGTGTCGTCTTTCTTTTAGCTCACTGCCACTCAAAAAGCATCAGAGGGTGTTATCAGACACTGATGTACTTAACCTTGGAGTTCAGCTTCTATCTACTTTGGAACGTTTCTTTGGTTCTTTGATTACTATTGACGCTATCCTTCTGTTCAATCTGGGAATGATTTTTCTCTTGCACCCACGTCCAGAGAGGTTGGCTATATTCCCATGGACAATAAACGTCCTAATATTTGTAACTGTGGTCACAGGAACATCAGTCTGCTTGGAGATGGTCTTATAACCTTTACCTTCGACATGCTGGTTTGTATTTTGTTTATTCTCAGACAACTCTCTCCTTTGCATTCTCTGGTCCACGTTCAGTGCAGAGCAAACAATGATATCAAACAACATAGTGACTACTTTTCTACATTTAAATAGAATGAGTGATTACACGATTGAAGAAAAGTTTGATACTAATTATCATTTTTTTTATCCTTTCTAAGTGTACCAACAAATATGTCCAGGCCATTTTAGAAAATCTTTGTTGAGTAATAATAATTTATCTCTTTTTAGACTTTCTTTGCTTAACTCCATTACATACCAACGGCATGCAGACATGAGACATGACACAATTGCTTTTATTTAATCACTTTTCAGGAGGAATGAAACATGCTTTAAATGTGCTGTAAAGGTACCAACAAATTTGTTCATGACTGTAGATAGTAGATAGCTAGATAGATAGATAGCTAGATAGATAGATAGATAGATAGATAGATAGATAGATAGATAGATAGATAGATAGATAGATAGATAGATACCCTACTGGCTACTGTCTGCTGATAAACACAGTGGAGAGTGAGTAGGGTAGTCAGCAAGGTTGCATATCACACACATGGCCCGACCCGTCTAATGACAGTTTAAGACACAATCCATCCTCTGATCCAGGATTAGGAAGTTTCATTCTAAGAAGAGAGAATCTGATAACCAGGGTGGCTTGGATTTATAGGAACTCATATCTCCTACTACAAGGCCATCGGTTATTGTGGCATCCTTACAACACGCTTTACATCTGAGCAGCAAACGTAATAGTCATATTTATTTCACCAACGATCCCGCCTCATGCATGCTGAAATAAAGAAAGCCGTCATTGCTGCAAAGGAGACCACAGTGTTTGCTGTTTTATTTTTTTATTGAAGATATTCCATATCCAGGAGGACATGGACATGCATGAATACTCGTATTAAGCTCATCACATTTATATACAGGATATTACTATAATTCTTGGTGGCAGATTCCCTGTAACTAAATTCATAGAGGCACAGACTGACATTTGGGGGGCTGATTATACAGAGAAATGTGCCCGCTCCACACCTTCTGCCTACTCAGACTCCATTTAAGGTGCCCATACACTGCTCGATTCTCGTACGAGAATCGCGGGAAATCCCGCGATCGTACGAAAATCGAGCAGTGTGAACGAAGACGTGCAACCGTTTCTACTGTACGTCTTTTGTCTAAGGAGCACACTAGAAAACCAGCCGAAAATCGTACGATTTTCGGCTGGTTTGAACGGTGCTCGGGAGACAAATGCCGAACGGGCCGGTGTGCGCATGCGCACACTGCCCGTTCAGCATTGCGGTCATTGGAAGCCCGCCACTCAGGGGGGCGGGCTTGCGATGATCGAGAGTACGATCTGCCTGTCCAAGATGGGCAGATCGTACATTTTTTAAATTACTTTACAACCATCGCAAGACTAAGGTCTTGCGATGGTTGTAAAGTGTATGGCCACCTTTAGAAAGATTCTACCCATTTGTTAACCACCGCCACCTGTTTAGGTGTTTAGGGTGAAAATCTGATGATAGTGACCATTCAAGGTTTCCCATCAGAAGAGACATTTAAGGCGGAAAAATTATCATCATGTAAAAATACATAAATGGTCCACATAACGAACTTGGTGCAAAATGTTAATGTTAATTTTAAGGTTTGAGGAAAAGAAGTTTAACTTCCGCATGCTAAAAGGCTTCTTCACAGTAAGAGCTATGGAATTGTGGAATAGACTTCCACAAGACTTAGTTGTAGCCAGCTCAGAATTTGTTTAAAAAATAAAGCAGGATGTGTTTATAAATGCTCATAATATAACTGGCTATTAATGTATAAGTATTAACGCCATAGGCTGTTGATTAAGGGAATAGCCTATTGTCTTAGGACAGTGGTGGTTACTTAGAGTGCCTCATGTGCGACCCCCAACACTTCCAGAAGGCCGCACAATAGCAGCTTGTTTTCAAGTGTTGGAGTCTATTGCATCAAATTGGGAAGCCCATTCATAGGCTGAAATGCACCTCAACACATGAAAAGTTTCATCCTCCTGTATTTTTTCCCACAACACACACTGAAGAGAAAATGGAAGTCCCATTGTTGGCGTGAGTGGCAGTCGTAGTTGTTGGTTATGTATTTAGACGAAGCACTGAGATCTTGAGGAATGCTGAATTAAGTTTTACTTGCTTAGGAGGCCATTACATCCGAATACTGATTGAGCATTGTGAGGAAAACATATACAGTGGTACCTGTATAACTCTGCATCGGGTGACGAACACAACTGCATCTTCCCTGCTCTGACACATGGTCGTTGGCTTCCTCTAGTTGAGATCGCGGTCTGATCACAGTTTGATTCAGTTCGCGACCAATTCGGTTCACGACCAGAATCGTCGAACAAAGTAAGTTTGTGAACCGAGGTACCACTGTAGATAGAAAAAACAGCTTTCTGAGTATCATAGATAAGCATGCACATAGAGACTAACATCGCACTACACTGCCATCTACAGCTCAAAAGACATACTACATCTCAGAACATTATTATATTGGTACAGTATGTGCTGCTGTATTTACAACAGTAGTAACCCCCATCATTTGTGTGAGTGGACAAAATAATAACTCCCAGCATTGGTGTCAGTGTACACAATAACCCCCAGCATTGGTGTCAGAGGACAAAATAATAACCCCCAGCATTGGTGACAGTGGACTCAATAATAACCCCCAGCATTGGTGTCAGTGTACAGAATAATAACCCTTGGCATTGGTGTCAGAGGACATGATAATAACTGCCAGCATTGGTGTCAGAGGACACAATAATAACCCCCAGCATTGGTGTCACTGGCCACAATAGTAACCCTTTGCATTGGTGTCAGTAACTGCAGTAATAACCCCCAGCACTGGTATCAGTGACTGCTATAATAACCCTCAGCATTGGTATCAGTGTGTTTATTTTATAGATTCATCTTTATGTTGGTTTAACTTGATGGACTTTTTTCAATTTGACTATGTAACTATGGTTACTGTAAGGGCCTATTCACATCAGTAAGCTGAACTAAATGCTCGGCTGCTGGTATGTACTGGCATATACAGTGCTGATGTGACAAGTGACATTTCATTCAGTTGTAAAGCCACAGCGAGGTGTGATGCAGTTGTACCACGTTACACCATGCTGCACGGAAAAAAAGGACAACATGCCATACTGGGCTCATATTAACCCCTTCGTGACTGACGACGTACAGTGTACGTTGCCAGCATCGGGGCTGTTTAAACTTGTAGAGCCGACTGTCGGCTTTACAACAGAAGCGATTCTGGCGACTTACCTGTCGCCAGATCGCTTCTGTGTCTCGAAGAAGGGAGCGCAACATAAACATTAGCAACTACCAACATTATATTGTATAGGGTCTTGGCATTCAGAAAATATATAATGTGTGGGGGTTTTAAGTAATTTTCAGGCCTAAAATGTGGAATATAACATGGGTGCAAAAAATGAAAAAAAGGCCTCAGTCATGAAGGGGTTAAACAAGGCAAATTGCCTTGGTGCTGGCCCAACACATTTGGGAGAATGAACCCTAAAACAGCTAGTGACAAATGGTTTGCATGTTTCTGTCCGGATTAAAGTGAGTTTCCAGGCAAGATGAGAAAATGAATTTGTATACAGTTTAGGCCCCTCTATCTGCCTGCATTATTACTACAGTATATTCTGTTATTTGTTATATCTATATTTTCACACACAACCATCTCTCGGGTTTACAGAGAATGGCCCGAAAAAGAGAAAAAATTCAGTGAGCAGCAGTTGTGTGGAAGAAAATGCCTTGTTGATGTCAGAGGTCAGAGGAGAATGGACAGACTGGTTCGAGATGATAGAAAGGCAACAGTAGCTCAAATAACCACTTGTTACATCCGAGGTATGCAGAAAAGCATCTCTGAACACACAACACATTGAACCTTGAAGCAGATGGGCTACAGCAGCAGAAGACCACACCAGGTGCCACTCCTGCCAGCTAAGAACAGGAAACGGAGGCTAGAATGTGCACAGGCTCGCCAAAATTGGACAATAGAAGATTGGAAAATCGTTGCCTGGTCTGATGAGTCTCGATTTCAGCTGCAGCATTCAGATGGTAGGGTCAGAGTTTGGCGTAAACAACATGAAAGCATGGCTCCATCCTGCCTTGTATCAACGGTTCAGGCTGGTGGTGGTTGTGTAATGATGTGGGGGATTTTTTCTTGGCACACATTGGGCCTCTTAGTACCAATTAAGCATTGTTTAAACGCCACGGCCTACCTGAGTATTGTTGCTGACCATGTCCATACCTTTATGACTACAGTGTACCCAACTTCTGATGGCTACTACCAACAAAATAGTGCACTATGTCACAAAGCTCACATCATCTCAAACTGGTTTCTTGAACATGACAATGAGTTCACTGTACTCCAATGGCCTCCACAGTCACCAGATCTCAATCCAGTAGAGCACCTTTGGGATGTGATGGAACGGGAGATTCGCATCATGGACGTGCAGCCTACAAATCTGCAGCAACTACGTGATGCTATCATGTCAATATGGACCAAACTCTCTAAGGAATGTTTCCAACACCCTGTTGAATCTATGCAATGAAAAATTAAGGCAGTTCTGAAGGCAAAAGGGGATCCAACCCAGTACTAGCTTATACTGAACCAGGTATCTTTTTTTGGCAACACCGCCAGCGTCGGGTGACGTCAAATTCACGTATGGCTGCCTCTGTCTTGGACGCAGCAAGATGGCGGTGCCCATACAAAACAAATATATGCCCGAATATAGTTTTTCTATATTCAGGTATATAACAATTCATTGTTTCAGATTCAGACAAACTGCTGAATCAATTAAATTTCGTGATTCAGGAAGTTAGTCTGAATCTGAATGCACATATCTAGACGTTCATACAGTGCAGCCCCCTCAGTATAATGACCTATCTAAATGACATTTATTCTGGGGAATAATTACTATAAAATGAATATGTATATAGTTCAGATCACAGTTATATGACAATGTTAGTGTTCTGGTTTGGTGCCCATGGTGGGAGGCAATTGGATCTCTATAATAACCAACCAGGTTTTCAATTTATGTATGTATTTATGAATTTGTGTATTTTAAGACAACACTGTAACTATGATCACTGTAAAACAGCTAGTGCCAAATGGTTTGCATGTTTCGGTCTAGAGTAATGGGATCTTTCAAGTAGTTAAATTCCAGGAAACATAATGAGAAGATACATTTGTGTAAAGCTCAGGCCCCTCTGACTGGCTGCACTATTACTATATACTGTGCTATGTGTTATATGTACTGTATATACTGCATTATGTGCATAAGCCAAAAACTAGACTAATGAATGATATCTATATACTATATAATGTCCTATATTCATATACCCTACCATGTACTTTATCTATATACTGTATCATGCCTTTATACTTTACTATATTCTATACCCTTATCTTATACTGTATTCTAAATCTATAAATAATAACCCAACTAGGGGCCCCATGGTCTCTTCTTGCACCTGCCATTGTATGTGTTCTGATTCTGCAGTGCAGGAAAACCTCAGAGCTGATCCTCACAAATCCCTCTTTACCCATCTGCAGAAGACTGCACCAGGCTGTAAATCAATTCCTAATCTGCCTGTGTGGCCGGGTTATCCTTGTCAAGATCTCGGCATTAGCCTCTAATTCGTCTGAAGCGCCAGGCCCTATGACGGGTCTGATCTCCACACTGCACACAAGTATCTGGGACTCATTAACTATGTTGCAGCCTGGTAGTTCACCCCCACTAATATTTTCATTGCTTATTACCTTCATTGGCCACTTGCTTGTTACATAGTTACATAGTATTTGAGGTTGAATAAAGACACATGTCAATCAAGTCCAACCTATTGTGTGTGTGTGTGTGTGTGTGTAAAGATCCCCGAGTCATCTCGTTTTTAGGAGTGCTTGTACCCCTGTATATTACCGTTTCTCACGAAATCGTCCAAAAGCTTCTTGAACGATTCCACACTATTAGCTGAAATCACTGCTTGTGGCAACGAGTTCCAGACCCTAACCGCGCGAACTGAGAAGAAGCCCAAGGATCTTCTCAGTTCCAGGATCAAGTTCAGTTTTGGAGCCTTCATGTTAAAAAAAATGAGCAGTGATGGCTGCCATATTTCTATCACTTCAGGTTTACTTTATAGGGAACCTCTCTACTCCATTTTAAAGTTTTTAAAAGTACTGCCTACACCACAAATTAATCTTTATATGAGCCATATTACTGTTTTTTTCAAATATCATTGAACTTGGCTGAAAATAACTATCACTTTTAGAAAATAGGGATCCTCATCCTGGTGTGTTAGCTTTATACATTGATCTAAACTGCTATTCCCTTTCTTAGCTGAACATGCCCCCTCTGATTTAGATTCACTTTGTTACTGTGACTTTACTTTTCCTGGCTTCAAGAATTAGCATTGCCAACTGTTTTCCCCATGTCCAATGAGAGTTCTCAGTAATGTGCATTGGTGTGTTGTGATGCCATTCACAAGGATCCCAACCTGAAGAAAGCAATTTCAGGGAGGTGCCCTTCTCATTTTAGGGAGAGAGCACCCCCTGAAATTATGGCAGATAACACGGGAAGCAATAGCTTCTTTGCTATCTGCTGTGTTTTTTTAGTATTCTGACAGCTGCTGCCATCAGAATAATAATAAAAAACAGCATAGGAATGAATAGCTAGATTGCGATTGGCTATTTAATTTAGCAATATCAATATAGCAGAGGAAACCTTTCCAGGAGAAAAATGTTTCTCTCCCAAGCAGCAGGGAGCCGCTATCTAAGTTGGGATGTCTGCATTCATTAGGACTGACACCCCAATGTACGTTCCCGATGCACCTGCATTGCAGTGCACTATTATCCCAACGTGGTACTTGTCCGAATTTTAGTCTGCAGTGGTGTATTGACATTCCATTTATTTGAGGCATTAAACACATGGCAGGGAACGACCCTGGGCTGAATAAGCCCTTAGCGGCCAATGAGACCATCTGTGTGTGAAGAGCAGAAATGTCAACCTGGGAGAGCAGTTTGTAGGGTGATAAGCAAGTGGTGCAGACCGTAGCAATACCGAGTGTGGCTAAATTGTATAAGGGGCAAAGCCTACAAAGGAGACATGAATGTACGCAGAGATATTGAGGAGATACAGTCTCGCTCACACTAGATGCATTTTACAATGTGGCTAGTGTCCACTAGGTGGCAGCCGTGAGCCACATGCCATGCGTTGTTATAATGCAGGGCCCTGTTTATTTTTTTTTTAGAACTTTATTGGCAGTGTACACGCCATTTAAGGTCTTCACGCATTCAGTTGTTTTCTATGTGTCCTAGCTGGGGATCGAGTACGAGGACTGATATTTTTTTTTCGGTAATCGCTGATACCTAGCACAGATACCGGCCGGTGCTGTGTGCCCCGATTATCAGGAAGCCGGGCGGCGGGTGCATCACTGGTCCTAGCAGTTACCTGTGTTGATCTGGTGCAGAAAAACGCAGGTCACCGCTGTATGTGTGACATAAGCAGAAGTTCAGAACAGTGCTGTGGCTGCAATTGCAGAAGTGAGCAACAACGCTGAGCCAGTAAAAGTCGTGTGCAGCTCATGGGGGACAGCCAATGGGAAGATGGAGGGATGAACGTGCCTGTCAGACAGAATATATGGGAAGAGGTTCACTGTACAGCCCTGTCGCTGAGTTCGTGCAGGTTCCATAATATAATATATAGCCCCCACACTCCTATATTAAGTAAATAAGTCCTGTGCAGTGCACTCTCCCCTCCCTGTGCAGTGTGAATGACACGAAGTCGCTCTCCCTTTACCGCCCGACTCCCCGCTGAATAACTCAATTTTAACAGCGATTCGATTTAAGAGACCCGTCCCGCTGTATGACCCATCATGAGACTTTTGGCTCGCGCTGTTGGAGAAGCTCATTCCCCGGCGAGTCCTGCCTCTAACCACGCCTCGTTAATGTCATTGGTTAGTTTCCTGCATATTTAATTTTCTTGGTAAGGGCTAAGCAGATAGTGATTTTCTGCAAGATAAGTAACTATTTGGATCTAATTTAAAGAATTGTGTGGTTAGTTAAATTTAAGAAAATAATAATGTGGACTATAATATTATAAAATAAAATGTTCTAAAAAATCGCCATCAGTTTAAATTCTGAATTTGTTTGTGCATATATACCAAGCAGTCATACGCGCTGTTCGTGTTGTATGAAAGGAGAGAAGGTTAGCACTCCCCTTGACAAGGATGGAAGAGGTCCCTGTGGCCTTTACAACACATATACGGTTAAGGCATTGCCACTTACTTCGTGGCATCTCTAACCAAGTTTTTCATTCAGTGAGGAGCCAGGGCGATGAATTGTCTACACCCGGGAGATGATTGAAGCGTCTTCCGGGCCTGCATTCCATGGAACGTACAAGGAAGGGATTTTCAATATAAAATAGATCAGCAGCTTGATGTAAGATATGATAAAATATGTTTTGATTGTTTTACAAAACGTATTTCTGTAAGAAATATTTATTACATGTGCTTGTTTATGGGACAGCCTGCAGCAGGGCCGTTCCTACAATGAGGCAGCCTGAGGTGGTTGTCTCAGGTGACATCTCATGGGGGGGTGGCATAGGGGTTGCTGCAGCTTCCCGCCCAGCTCACTGAGGTCCCCAATTGCCAGGAGCGCTCTGGCTGACTGCGCGTCGCGGCCTCTGTCCCCCTTCCCTATATACAAATTAGCAAAACAAACACGAGGCCCGACTCCCTCTCCTGATGAACATTCACTGTCAGCACCTCCCCGCCCCCCTTCTGGGATAACATCGCCTCAGGTGGCTGAAACCTTAAGGGTAACCTTGGCCTGCAGGCTTGGCTTCGGCTTTGTAGTGCTACACAATGGTTGCACTAGACACAAGTTTCCCTTTAAGGGCTTGTTCACACCATGTCCGGACCAGAACGTTTTTTTTTTGTCCGCACCTGCAATGCATCCCAATGTATACCGATGGTATTTCTGGGCTCTGTTCACACCAGTGCAGTCCATTCCAAGCTGCATGCACTATTGTTTCTGGCCCTTAGGCCTGGTTCCTACGCACTGTAAAACGCTCAACATGTGAAAACCAATGATTGCCTATGGGCATGGTTCCCACCTGGGCGTTTTACAGCGCGTAGGAACGCGCTGCAAAACGCCCTATGCCCAAAGAAGTACAGGAGCTTGCCGCGCGTTTTAATTGGTATTCCCGAGTGTGGATCGGGGTTAACAAAGCGGTAACCCCGAGCCACACTCGGGAATGCAGCGTACAGGTCTTGTCCGCGATCCCCGCTGTGTCCTCCAGCGGCTGCCAACTTCCGGGTTCCGTTCCTTGCGAGCGGCCGCGTCGCAGGTGGCAGAGCCAGCAGGAAGTTTAAAAGTGGAACTAAAAAAAATAAACATTTTTAAATAGAGAAAATAAAGGGGGGAAAAAATCATACCGCCCGTGAAACGCGCGTTTCACTGAACGCAAAAACGCTCTAAAAAACGTGAGAAAAACAAGCTGAAAAAATACACTCAGGTGTGAACCCAGCCTCATACAGTACATACAGGCCAATCATATGTGCCGGTAAATTCATGTCCCTGCATACTGAGATAAGCCTCCCTTACATGTGTTGGCTGTATAAGCTAGGTCAATAAACAGCTGGTGTGAATACGTAGGAAGCATTCAGCTTGAAGGCCGGGTCACATACAGTGTATTCCAGAGCGGTCAGCCTCTGGAACGCACTGTATCGCAACCCAGCCAGCTCCCTGCGTTCAGGGGCGTGGCGATTCATTGAACTCAATAGCACCGCAGCCACACCCCCGCCCTGCATTACGGTCCAGTGCGATCTGCAATAATAGTGCTTGAAGCATTTTTGCAGATTGCACTGGACCGGAACACAGGCACTGATGTGCCACGCGTTCGGGTGCGGGCAATCGCAGGCAGGGGTGTGGCTGCAGTGCCATTGACTTCAGGGCACCACCACCCCCCTGAACGCAGGGAGCCGGCCGAGTTGCGATACAGTGCGTTCCAGAGGTTGACCGCTCTGGAAGGCACTGTATGTGGTGTGACCTGGCCCTTAAAGAGATGCCAGGGGACACGTTACCTTCATATGATACCTGGAAATGCTGCTCCTTCCCCTTCACCTCAGACAGTTTATGACAGGTGCATTGTGTTGCCATTCATTCTAAATGGCACCCCCAATGCACCTTGCAGCAGGCAACCACAATAGCGTATGCTACAATGCCGTGCAGGGAAAAGTAATGTATGCATTTCTTGAAGCACAACGCACACCCACCAGGAGGTGCATTATAGTGCCATTTGGTATGTGGTACATAGCACTGTGGGATAGCATGCGCTAAACACACAGATCCTCTGCTTTTAGCACAATACTATAGTGTGAACCTGCCCTAAGAAAACATGTGGTTCTGGATGGACAGTCAGATAAATGGCTGCACACTTACATATCTCCCAAACGGAACCGGAGAAAAGAGGGGAAACACTCATGAAGACATAAAGCATGCATGGCTTGGCTACATTGGGCTGAACACTGTTGGGGAGGGGGGCTCTGGTAATTAAAGGAGAACTATGAGGTGAGTGCTTTTCACTCACCTCATAGTTCTAGCCGACCTGTGACAATGAGACTGTCACAGGTCGGCTCAGTAGATCGGGAGGTGAGCGAAACACATACCGGCGTTCGCTCCCCTCTCGATACTGTCACAGCTCTCTGCCGTGACAGGGGAGGGGCTGGATTCCCCCCTCCGATCCACCAGCGCTGACTGGCGGAACGGACAGGGAGGGTATAGCTATCTAGATAGGCAGAGCCAGCTGTCAGTCACGCAGCTGGGCACAATTGTCGGGATCCGCTTCAGCTGCGGCGTCTCAGTATACCGCAAGCTACCTTAGTATTGCGATGGTTGTAAAGTAATTTAAAAAACGTACGATCTGCCCATCTAGGACAGGCAGATCGTACTTGCGATCATCGCAAGCCCGCCCCCCCTGCGGGCTGCCAATGACCGCAATGCTGAACGGGCAGTGTGCGCGTGCGCACACCGGCCCGTGCGGCATTGATCTTACGATCATGCTAAAAACCAGACGAAAATCGTACGATTCTCGGCAGGTTTTCTAGCGTGCTCCTTAGACAAAAGACGTGCGACCGTACAGTAGAACAGGTCGCACGGCTTCATTCACACTGCACGATTCTCATACGATCGCGGGATCGTACGAGAATCGTGCAGTGTATGGGCACCTTTACAAGAAGTGGATTTACGCACCTTCAACATAGTTGCAATCACAGACTCGGACATACCCCTATCTTTCACAACCTGGATTTGTACTGTCATGCCATTAACCCCTTAGTGGCACAGCTTAAGAAAAACATTTTGCTCTTGGGGACCGGAGTAATTTTGCCATGTGTTTGTACAACCAGAATTACCATCTTCCTCATTTATTGCACCTACACATATTAAAGGATAAAATGGGCTTTAATTTAATGTGACATATGAATATATAAAATTCTTATTTGTTTTTATTAAAAAAATATAAAATACAAAGAAACAAGTTTTGCAGAATTTTGGCAATAATAATAAGTACATAATTAGTGCAGCTGACAGAAAGTACTTCATAATAAATTATTTTATTTGTCCTGATTTATCGGGTATATTGTATGGCTGAGACTTGTTGGAGCAGTGAAATACAATTTTAGTGTGGAACATTTTTAGAATGCCACCAATTGTGCAAGTTCTCCCACTTAAAAAGATCAGAGAGGCCTGTAATTGGCATCATAGGTAGACCTAATGAGAAAACAAATCCAGACAAATCACATTGGCTGATTTGGAACTAATGTATTTGCAAATTATGGTTGGGATAAAAAAAGTTTCCTTTTTTTCTAAATGAGGGCACTGAAGAGTTCATTTTTTAAAGTTATTTATTTTTTTCTAGGGGCATTGGATACTAAGTATTCTGAGGAGATACTTTGTACCACTTTTGTAACTGATCCGACTTGTAGCTCCAGAACACAGTGAGCTGCAAGCCGACTCAGTGGCTGTAACAGCTCTGTGATCACGGTGATTACCTATCGTGATCACGGAGCTGGGACCCCTAATTTGCTGTTGAGGATCTGCCTCAGACACTGAGGGACCCTGCAACAGCATGAACTCAATGAGCGCTGGTCCCTCCACATAATTTTACGGCATGTGATTTTTTCATTACCGGTCTTTAAAGGAGAATTATGAGGCAAGTGATTTTCACTCAGCCTCATAATCTGAGCCGACCTGTGATAATGAAACTGTCACAGGTCGGCTCAGTAGATCGGGAAGTGAGCGAACACATAGCGTCGCTCACTCAAAAGAACATGACGGAATAATCCCACCATCAGTCCAGAAGGGGTTAAAGTCTGCAACCAAGAAGGAGGCTAACAGGGCTAAACACTAAACCTACGCCAGAGCATATGCAATGGCCCAGGCTAAATGCAGCCATGCTGTTACAGCTCCCATGTCTGGGACACAGGAGCTATACTGGGCCAGAGCAGCTGATACCATATCATCTTCAATCAGGCCAGGTCACCTGGGACATCGCCAGTAACCTGCAGGGAAAATTCACACATGTACCTTTCCCGGCATATGCGCTCAACCTGGTGGTGCAGCATTTCATCATGACATATCTTGACTTCCAGGAGTGTGGTCACTTTGGACGGTTATACCCAACCAGTGTTTGCCTGGCAGAAATGCAGTGCCAACAAAAGCTTCCTGCCAGCCACCTTATCTGTAACTCTCCCACATGCTGGAATTCAATGTTGGCCATATTGCAGAGGCTGCACCAGCCCCAGTATGCCATCAATAAGTACTTCTGTGATTATGGTATGAGGACAGGCTCTGGGGAGTTGGGGTTCTTTTCATCATTCATTATAGGTGCTGCATTTTGGCACCTTTTGAAGCTTAAAGGCATCCCCCAAGATTGCGTTTTTCCCAGGTCGCCCTCAAAGTCACAATAAAAAGGACCCTTTCTCTGCTGAAGTTCTTAAAAATGTTGTTTTGCTTTGGTAAATGTCCCCAACGGCAGTGGCCACATGCTCTTTTTTTCTTACAATAGCTTGTCTATTAACCTTGGCCAGAATTTAGTATCAAAAGTCACCCGCTATAGACTTCAATGTGGTTCGCTGCTAAGTGCAGGTTGTGAATTTCAAGCAGGATTAGAAGAACCCGACATCCCTCCCGCAAATCAAACCCAGACAGAGTGGCTCATCCATACCCACAATGACGATTCCCTCAGGAGAGCATTGTCCAGGTAACTGACAATAGGGAGGCTTTGTGAGACCAAAGGCATTCAAGGACCTTGTGCTGCAAGATAGGGTGGGGGGGGGGAGGGACTCCTATTAACTTGAAAAATGAACTGTTTGGGTAAAAGCCAGGAAACCTCTCTGAAGGGGGAGTCAAAGCAATGACCTCCTGGGCTAGTAATTTTTAAAAGGGTCTGCTTGATATCTGCAGGGAACAAGAAGTTGCAGGGAAATTCTGAAGACAACAAATGAGGAGGGGTAGCAGTCCTAAGAGAACAAAGAATGCTTGGGAGAAGAGGAGGCAGAGTTTCCATCCCTGAGCCTTACACTTCAGATTCTGGGGAAGAGGAGTGCTCTTACTTGTATAGCTGATTGGAAATTCACTTGATGACCTTCTACAAACAGGCAGTCTCGCCTTAAGTACATTAGAAGACTGATCTGCTGACCAGTGTTTAAGCCAAATGCCCTCCTTATATTTGCAGACATGAGTCTAATAAGGGACAGGAAATGACTAGAGTCCAATGCTGCATTATACATTAGCCATGTGATCTGCGCTCACCGCTGTTAAATCCTAGTTGATTTTTAGATCCAATAGAATGAGACAAAGCCAATAATCAGGACTGCTTGGAGGGCAGACCCCAATAGAAAGTAAATAAAAGGTTGAATTCTCTTTTCAAGGAGGGGGCATCGTCAACAGGAATAGTAGTAGCCTTGTGGAGGCGAGACACTGAGGTCCACGATGGGACATGGACCATTTAAAAAAATAAAGAGACAGCCCTGGTGAGCAGCTTCATATTATCCTGCATTGCAGGAAAAAAACGTTTGGGGATAGCAAACGCCTGATCCAAGTTCTTCCGTTCCTTTAATGTTAATTGGTCAAATAAAGGATGATGGAAAAGAACATAGAGCACTTGGGCCTGTAAGATCCCAGGCTCTAAATGAGTGAAGACCACTTTTCACTGCTCAGAGTGTTCTTGAAGAAGCCCATTGGGACACCTTCTAATCCAAAGATGGCAGAGATTGCCATCTTTGGCCATACACCTCTGGTGGCTGCAAAGCTTCAAAATTTGCAGTCACATCTAAGGAAGAGGCCTCACTGGAGGAGGAAGCAGGGAACTTACTACCCCTGCAATACACATTTAACACTAGCTAAGAGGGTTGAGACTTGAATCTCTTCATGAGAGAGACTATGAGACAGATGGAAACAGCCACCCCAGAGGGGTCAATGAGGGCTCACTTAGAGAAGCAGAATACTCATGCAAAAGGGCAGAGCAATCCTCCTTGCGTTTTGAGGCAGACAAGCTAGAAGAAAAACAGAGGTGCTGTCAAACACGCCAATCAACCATAACATGACCAATGGGAGGTGAAGTGAACAACATTGATCCATGTCACACTGCATGGCAGGTTACTGAACCCAGTACATCTATTATGGCTGATTTAAATGCATTTTGAATAATCTTAAAAAGACGCTGTCATTTTGTCTATCCTTGATACCCACCTGGTGTTGAATCCATCATGTGACAGGATTGGCTTAGTAACTGCCTGCTAGACTGAAGGCCTTCTACATGGAAGGAGGTCACACTGGATATCGGAGCAAAAATGTAGTGGTTCTGCTGAGAGGATAAATTACTCCACAGTGAGGCCTTTCAGAGCTCATGCATGGTTTATAAATTGTTATAAATGTTTGAAGCTCCATAGCCTGGCCACAGTTACACGTCAAAGTTAACTCCAGCTAAACTGCCAAATCAGCTCATTGGGCCGTAAAGGAGTTTCACAGCACTAACAAAGTCCTTCCTCTGCTCGTCTTGAACACCTCCCCCAGGTTCCATGTGCCTAAAACACAGACCAATGCTCCTATACAACATATTGATAGTTTAACCAGTTGACATCCGCGGTGTTAAACCCCCTTCCCATCCAGGCCATTTTTCAGTATTCAGCGCTGCGGTACTTTGACTGACATTTATTCCGTCATGCAACGCTGTACTGAAATGAATTTTATACCCGTTTTTGGGGACAGATAGAGCTTTCTTTTGGTGGTATTTAATCACCACTGGGGTTTTTATTTTTTACTATATTAAGGAAAAATTACCGAAATTTTAAAAAAAAATTATGTTTCCCCTATATTAAATGATAAAACATTACCCATTTTTTTGGTAAAATATAAAAGATGGGGTCACGTCGGGTAAAAAGACAAACACGTCAAGCCTTAAAATTTTTGAAACCTCAAAAAACGATAATACCCAAAATTGGCCATAGGCGAAGCTTTAAAAGCTTTTACCGCTCATCAGTTTAGTGTTATCAGTGATTGATGGCCCTAAAATGATTGCTTTCACTGCGACGTTCGCGGCGATATGTAACGCGTGTAGCGCAATTGTCGTTTTTGCATGCTGGTTCACCGGACGCGTATTTACGTTTATATTTAACGTGGGGGTGGGGGGGAGTTAAACATTTTGGTTTTTTTTTAATATGTGACATTTTTTTTTTATATATACATTTTTTTTTTTGCACTAGGGGGCGCGCGCGAGCAGAAAAAAAATGCCGTCTGGAAACGGCAACCCGCCAATGCTGCAGTGCCGACCGTCTTTTTACAACAGGCGGACGGCAAGTGGTTAATAGGACTGCAACCAACTAATCGATAGAGAATAGTTGTCAACTATTCTCAATATGGATTAGTTGGTTGGATCCCTTAGTTCCCACCTCCACACTGAGAGGAGGGCACAGCAAGCGGGTGCAATAGCCAGTCTGCTATTGCAATTTGAAATGGTCAATATCAGGCTGGCTATTACACCAGATCACTACCTGCTATATTTACATTTAGCTGCTGTCTGCAGAATCTTACCACTGGCAGGTGTCATTATTTGGCTGAAGCTATTCAAGTGCCATGTGCTTACAATACAATTATTAATAAATTACAAAAAATATATCTATAAAATGTATCTATAAATTAAGTTTAATACACATAATGTGATTTAATTTTTTTTACCCCGTAACTGAATTAAAGTGGTGTTGCCATTAATAAGCACATGCTGAACAAAATTTCACACAGACAAAACATCACGTAAAAACCCACCTCTTTATTACAGCTTATGGATCTGTATGTTGTCAGAAAGAAAAAAAAAAAAAAATTTGACAAAAATATAAAAAACAAAATCTGAATACAGACTCATGCCATAAGCAATACAATACTATGAATTTCCAAAATACAAAACAGCGCTGCTTTTTACACTGAAATTTTTTTTATTTTATTTTTTTTTTTACAACAAAATCTGTAATGTTTCACCCTTCCATTCCCACCCTTAAATAACCCAGCAGAAGAAAAAAAAAAAGATGGAATAAAAAAAAAAAAAACAAGGGGGGATGGGCAATAAAATCAACACACAGGAGACGCGATCTCCCCTCCAGTGCCAAAAGCTGGTGGCAGCTGAGGGGTCATGTGGAGCAGTCTGTGCACACTGCTCCACTGAAAGGCTGCAGAATTGGCTCTGTAGTAATAACACATAGCAACAAAACACTTAACTATACACCTACAGAAACCACAGGTTTGCCTGGCGAGAAGACTCAACTGTGATACCAGCAACCTCATTTGGTCACAACAGCTGAACTGAATTTGACTGGAAAAGAAATTCATGGGTTAAAGCCTCTTTTGCAAAATTTGTAAAACGACAAGATCTGTGAGCGCATCCAATCCCCCAGTAAGTGCAGGTTAAAGATCTGACAGCTATCGGAACTGTTTTAATTAAAATCGATCAAATTACTTGTCCAAATGAGGGATACAATCATTTAAAATAATAATTAAAAAAAAATAGCAAAAGTGAGGGACAGGAGCAGAAAAACCTGATACTGCAAGCTCATTCGCTGCTTGTCGACATCTTTGGACCAAAAGAATGTAAGTTAAGAGTGGACAGAACAAGCAAACTTTGGTGTGTGTTGGCATGGAGACGGCGGATGAAATGTTGCTGGCAAGTTAGAACGCTGATTGGAAAATAATACATTAGAGGCTGTGAGATATTCCTTCTTTGTTCTAAATTTCACAATCAATACGTTTCAGACTCCTGATTCACACTTTACAGGATTGTGTCCCAGGGGGTTTAGAGGCCTCTGGAGGATATAGTCTAATGAGGGGGATTTAGCAATCGCTCTTCCACAATTTAATGGTCTTGTCGTTCTCTAGTGCAGCTGAAGCAATGATGTTTTCTGTAGGGTGACAGGCTGTTGAAATGACGACATCTGAGGAGGAGAAAGAAAACAGCAAAAAGACAAAAACTGTTATATAATGGAAGAAATTAGACTTTTTCGGAAAGCAAATTCAACGGAAGGACTGACAGATTATATTCCTTTATATATAATTGGCACATTCTTCACACTGCAAAAAGAACTGTAATATACAGTACAGTATACCAGCTTACTAGTGCTTAGATATGGTGGCTGCATTCATTTTTCTTTTGACTAACACTTCCTATCCTAAAGCGCGACTCCCCTGAATCTGGCCATGCACCTATAGATTATGTGCAGATTTTCTATGGTCAGATAGAAAAAGTGCAACAGATTCCATCATCTACGCTAAACTGTGTGGATGGAGTATTCTCCCGCTGGGCCAAGCTTCAGTATCTTGCTAGTCGGCCCCACCTGCTGTCAAAATACCTTAACAATCTGATTGGATGCAGGCATTGTTCAGGTATTTTGAGAGCCAGCGGGGCCGACTAGCAAGATACTGAAGCTTGGGTTAGTGGGAGATCCCTCCATCCGCACAGTTTAGCGTAGATGGAGGAATCTGTTGCACTTTTTCCACCTGACCATAGAAAATCTGCAGATTATCTATAGGTGTGTGGCCAGCTTTAAGGGGCTGGGTAAATATTAGGGGTCTAAGCAGACCCCTGACATCTCCCTTCTGAAATAGAAAATAAATTCTCTTTTTCTGCAGCCTCAGCACTGAATGAATGGAAAGCACTCAGTACAGAGGCTTCCCATTCATTCACAAACTGGAGATAATAAAATATTTATACTCAAACCAGTTATGAATGCGTAGAAGCCTCTATAGTGAGTGCTTCTACCCATTCAGGAAGTCATGAATAAACAGGAAATGTAAAGCATCCGCCCGGATTTTTTGTTGATAGCCGCCATCAGCCATTAAATTACAGAGGACCCTTCTGGTATAAGTTCATGATTGCTAAAGCGACCATGAGCTTTAGGTGAATGCCACCGACGTATGGCATACTTATGGGGCCAGATGCTAGCAGTTGTGTTCGGCTGTATGCCATACGTCGGTGGGAGTAAAAGGGTTAATGCATTAACATGCTCACACAAAATACTATTATACATTTGTATAGCTCAGACATATTACACTGTGCTGTATAAAGCAACCCCAGCATTGCAAGGCACGTGTGCCAACCACTGGCCATCTGACTTTTGGAATTTGATTCATGAACTGCGTATGTCTTCTTATCTTGTGGAAGCACAAGAATGCCAACTTATAAAATGACTAACCACTTTTCTCAGCAGTAAAATCACTTCCTAGAACAAAAAGCATTGTCAATTATTATCCACTTAAGGCAAATTGACAAATCTGTCACGAAAAGTATGACAATATCAAGTCAATGAAAAATACATTAAGAGTTCCCAAAGGACCTGTCTTACCTGTATGTCCCTGTAGTTTCTGCACGACCTCCTTGGTCTGAAGGTTCCAGATATACACCAAGTTATCCTCAGAGCCGGATACAATCCACTAAAAACAGAAAAAAAGAGTACATAATGTAGACATGTAAATGTACTGATCATGTATATATTAAAAAAAAAAAAGCAGTGGAGGCAAGGTGCAAGCGCCAAGTATACTGTTTAGAATTCATTTTTAAAGTTCCCCATTCACTTGTTTACTTGTGTAAGGTGAGCAGGTACCAGTAAAGGGCTATTTACATTACAAATTCCCTTACCGCTCAACTTATCCCTTAGACTGGACCCTGCATGGGCCAGGGTCATTCTCCTGACGAATCTGTTTTTTTCTGTAACAAGTAGTTGGAAAAATGTTTTTGTCTACATGTATTACTTATACTTATTGGGAAGCTTACTGTGTACAGCACCACATATATTTATGGCATCAATCATGATTAAATTAATTTACACAATTATGATTAACTGCTTCAAGTGCATTTTTACGTTTTGCATAGAATGTAGCAAGGTTAGAATTCCTGTAAGATAATGTTTGCATTGTCATAGGACATGTGAGGGGAATGTTTTCTGGTGACAAGTGTCTAATGGGACATATAGCCTCCAGTAATGACTGCAATATAATACATTTGTATTCTTGGGTTTAGATACACTTTACATTTTAGAGTGGCAACACATATGAATCTCTCAGGTTTTTATAACTGTCAAACTCACTCTCTTCCTGTGTCAGTGACCACAGAATAAAGAGAATCCCTCCATATGACACACAGAGAGCAATAAAAAACAGATAATGGTTCCAACTGCTTCCCAATCTTACACAAAAACCTCTGGGTTGGGTTTTTAACTATGGAATTTGAAATCCTTTTTAATGTTATAAAACCAAGTGTCCTGCCAAGAGATGTAACAGAACATGCGGTGGGTGGAGCCAGAAAAATACACAACGCAGTACATACAGGTGAAACTCGAATAATTAGAATATCGAGCAAAAGTAATTGCAGTAATTGCTGCAAAAAGTGCCCAAACCAAGTACTGAGTACATATGCATGCTTGTACTTATCAGAGGTCCGATATTGTTCTATGTACAATGCTTGTTTTATTGATTGCATGTAATAATCTACTTTTTTGAGGTTGTGGATTTGGGGTTCTTGGGGTTTTCATGAGCTGTAAGCCATAATCATCACAATTATGACAAATCACGGCTTGAACTATCTTGCTTTGCATGTAATGAGTCTATCTCATATATTAGTTTCACCTTTTAAGTTGCATTAGTGAAATAAATGAACTTTGCACGATATTCTAATTATTCGAGTTTCACCTGTAGACATCTACATAACAAAGAATGGGGTTCTACCTAAATTTCACGCAGCTGAATTAATGTTTTACTGCAGGAAGGACAAATCAACAGGCTCTAAAAGATTTTCAGGGCCACTTTACACCAATTGTCGTAGTTCTCCAGTGTTACCCATATATGAGCAAACCTCTCGTTGAGGATAGCTGAAAATAAATCTGCATGTCCTCTTCTCCACTGTGAATTCATAAGGAACTCACAACAACTTTATTCCCCCAGTTTGGTGATGTTTGAATATACCACCATCTCCCCCCAGGTTTTTATCCCCTATGCTATCAGATTATCTGAGGCAGTATACTGCTTATATTCATTGTTATACAACGGTCACCCAAATTGGAAATGCTTCTGAACATGACGTACCTTGCCTCCAGTGACAGAGAAGTTGGCGAATATGCAATACTTCTCATTCTTATGACATGTGTATGTTTTCAGGCACTGCAAAGAGACGTACAATTAGGAGTAGAATGTTATGGAGAAGTATACACAGACAAAATGTTGAGCATATAACATTTCATTCTCCCAGAAATTCTTTTTAAAGAAACCCATCAAATTGACCCTGACCTTGCTCAAATTAACAGAACTGAGGTACAGTACCACACTGTTCCTGAAAGCATCTAAAGTAGTTCTCTAGTTAAGCCCTGTGTGCCTGTGAAGCCCCTAGGATCCCAGCCAGGGCCTCAACCTTCAAGTCAAGGAAAATTCAATACACTATGCTCCACCACTATCTTTCAATGCAAATGCCAGAGCATTAGTGGGTAGTAAAAGCTCTGGGGTGCCCTGTGTTAAGAGTAAACCTGCCCTGAATACCCAGACTTGGCAACAGGCACCACAACAACTTTTACTGTGCTTAGCTTCTGATGGAATGAGGCGCAAGAACCCGTCAGGAAGGTACCACCATCTGTCTCCCTGATGGGGAAATGTACCCCCTCTAGATGCCCTAATGACCATTGTCCTAAGTGCATACAGTGATGGGAAATCCCAAAATATTATGGTTGTCACTGACAAAAAAACAAAACAAGAATAGGGGTGTCGCCCTGATGAAGGGACCCTGCGCAGCCCCGAGACGTTGGCTTCTTGACGCATGTGACGTATCAGTAAAAGTGCTATCCTTTTTACACATTACAAGCGAGTGCTGGTAACTACTATCTTTACTTGGATTGTTACACGGCGCCATCCGTGTCGTCATTTAGAGCACCAACGGATATTTCGTTTGGTTCAAGCGTTGTATGTTGTGCAGATGATTCTCTAACGCTATTCCATTCACAATGGAGACATTTTTCTTAAACTTACTGTGCCAGGACAGAAAGTAAAAATAAATAATCTCCCCTACGAGACTGCAAACTAAAACCTAAGAGGGGTTTTTATCCACTTCATACACTAACTAAAAATAAAAAAAAAGGGGGCTTTAACATTGAGAAATGCTAAGGAGCTTTGTAAATTTGGACTGCAACAGGCCCCACAGGGACACAGAGATGAGCTTGAAGACACCTTGTACTTATGTTAATTCAATCAATTCAGACAGGATGACCGTAAAACACACATCGGAACATAACTGACTCTAAATGATCACAGGTACTATAAACTCTGTTTCAAGCATTACAGAACACAGACCAAAGAATGATGATCCAAACCTAACCTCTCCAAAAAACAGGTGGACATCTTTATACACTGTATTTCGTCACCCAAACTACACAAGTGTCTAATCAGAAACAAAATCCCAACCCTAACCAAAATCCACTACTCTGGAAACAAGACACAAAATCCACTACTTCTCTGGAAACAAGGTAGCTGAATAGCACAGAACTGTCATGACAACCTTGCTAAGGCATGCTTAGTTGGGGAATGGGAAATGTAGAGAACTAAAAAAAAACCTGCAAAACATTAGCATAGATGCAATATATCCTAGAAAGCATCAGGAGATCACTCATTTATTTTTCATGTTGCAATAGTCTTTAACTGAATAGGAGTCTGTGACACCAAATAACAGATTAGTTCCATACAGAACCAAGAGATATAGCAATAGCTTTTTCCAAACAAAGTGTGTCTATGAGCAGCATTTACTGCTATACAAGGCTGCTTATCATACAAACAAGAGTTGTAGTCGGAGCCCTGCTGATATGAAACTGAATGCTGAGCAAACCAGGAAAGGCTAGAGAGGACCTGAGGTGTGCCGAGGTCACAATGGTCAGTATGCCTAAAGGGGGCATAGAGATAGAGAGAGATAGAGAGAGATAGAGAGAGAGAGAGATAGAGAGAGAGATAGAGAGAGATAGAGAGAGAGAGATAGAGAGAGAGAGATAGAGAGAGAGAGATAGAGAGAGAGAGATAGAGAGAGAGATAGAGAGAGAGAGATAGAGAGAGAGAGATAGAGAGAGAGATAGAGAGAGAGAGATAGAGAGAGAGAGATAGAGAGAGAGAGATAGAGAGAGAGAGATAGAGAGAGAGAGATAGAGAGAGAGAGATAGAGAGAGAGAGATAGAGAGAGAGAGATAGAGAGAGAGAGAGAGAGAGAGAGAGATAGAGAGAGAGATAGAGAGAGAGATAGAGAGAGATATAGAGAGAGATATAGAGAGAGATATAGAGAGAGATAGAGAGAGAGATAGAGAGAGATAGAGAGAGATAGAGAGAGATAGAGAGAGATAGAGAGGTGTCAGGACGATGGACCATCAGGTAAGCAAGGTGGGGGTTAAGAGCAGGGCTTCTCCCATAAATACAGGCTAGCCAAACTAGCCTTAAAACTTATATTAAAAGCTTCAGGTCATAAACAGGTCCTTTATGAACAATGCATACTGCTGGAGCAGGCTACAGGGTGGAAATAAATGAGTTATGAAAAGGTACACATATAAGCACATATAAACAAACTCTCTGACAGTGTACAACGCCACAGGAGACTGTTGACAAATTAATGGTTAATAACAGGAGACCTGGTGAGAAAGGTTGCGTAATTAACACTGGGTCGCAGGGCCCCCAAGGAATTGGTGCATAATTCTACCCCCTAATCAAAGTCGACCTGGGGAACACACGTGATTATCAGAAAAAGGAACAATAACAGCCTCTACATTTTTCCGCCACACTGAGGGCTGCTCCAGACAGTTGGGAATACCATCAAGATATTGAGTTACCAACACAACAGATGCTATTGACACAACAGGGCCCAAAACCCAAGACACAAAACTAAACACAATCTGACATATCCTGGTGACACCTACCTTCCCTTTGCTGTAGTCCCATAATTTAAGCGTGCTTGGAAGAAAAAATAAAAAGGTCACAATAATAAGCCTCAAAAGGTTAATATAAGCTTAAAACGGTTAAAACAAAAACACTGTCTGTTTCACAAATCAAAAAATGCAATATGTAGTAAGCTCTATCAGATTTCAGTATAATGAGAACACATCAGTAAGGGTAGGGTCACACCATTTTCTGGACCAGATCTGGTCCGGAAAATGGTGTGAACCTGCCCGCAGCTCCAGTGCATTCCAGACCAGACAAAATGAGACATGCAGTATTTTTCTGGTCTGGAAAGGACTGCGCTGGTATGAAAAGAGGCCAGAAATAGCATAGGGATACATTAAGATGCATTTTGGATCCGGAAACAAATCTGTTCTGGTCTTGAGATGATCTGGATGTGGTGTGAATGGGCCCTCAAACCTGATTTTTGCTGGTTGCCATGGGGTATTGGATTTTACAGCTTACAGAATCTACAAACATTAACATGATCAAAGAGATACCGGCGTTTTCTCACAACGTATCCAAATTTACCATTAAAAAGGTATCTAAAAAAAAGCGACTAAATGTCAACAACAGATAGTTCAACTTTTAATTTTGACATTCTACTACATAAAAGGCAATTTAAAAAAAATGATAATACACTATCTGCCTAACCAATGACTTCCAAAACACTGTGTCGTACTTACTTGTCTAAAGTGGCCGCTAGGATATATTTGCCATTTGGCGAGAACTTCACAAACGACACTGGAGGGTTATCATCATCTGGTGAAAAAATAAAAGTGAGTATTGCAAAAATAAATAAGAACATAAAACCCTCAAGTGCCCCCCCATCTAAAGCAATTTCTTACCAATGAGCGTTTTTAAGCACTGACCAGATGCCGTATCCCAAATTCGGCTGAATACCAAGAAAAAAAAATTAAAATTAGTAATTTGAAGAAAAAAAAAAAAAAAGGAGAAACTGATGCAGAATCATCATCTTAAGCTAGCCATACACCTATAGATTAATCTGCAGATTTTCTACGGTCAGATGGAAAAAGTGCAACAGATTCCTCCATTTGTGCTAAGTGAGAGATTCCGCCATCCACACAGTTTAGCGTAGATGGAGGAATCTGTTGCACTTTTTCTATCTGACCATCAGGAGTTAAAGTAACCACCCTCCAGAAGGAATGACAGTGTTGGCATGAATTCAGAGATCATTTGAGGATCTACAGCCGAGTGATACACAAATAAGATACATTCATGTTAATAGTTAGGTGGTGTTCTTAAAAACGCATTCAAGTACCCTATCTTTCAAAACAGTGGGCTTTGTGCTGTCTGTATACAATGATGGTCTGTAGGTTTAAATACTGCAATTTAATAGCAAACATACTTGTGTGTCTACATTTTAAACATTGTGGCGTGACCACCTAAAGACCATTTACAAGAACTGTTGCATTAAAACCACATGCCATTATCTGTGGCACTGTGCAGATATTAGAAGGATTTAACGTTGTGGAATATGGACAATTGGGATATAAAATAAATGAAATATGCACTTTAGTATGTGGCTGTATAGAGTGGGGGTACACCACAGTAAAGTGCTGTAATTATAGATCTAGCATTTTAAATATGTAAAAGGTGTTTATTCTTTTCCATTTGTTGTATAATAAAGGATATTGCTGTACATATAATTGTGGGTGCTTGTGAGTGGCAATTACCCCGTTTCCTTATTTATTCTAACAGGTAAATTATACAGGTTATACCCACAAACTAATTTCATGTTGAATAAACAAAGAGATCCAAGCATAAGGGTTAAAAAAGTAAATTAGATATTCGGGTACAATTCCACAGAGTGTGCTGACAATATAAAGCTATTCAGAGTTGAAACTAGGCTTGAATGTTATGTAACCACTGGGCTTCATCACCAACACCATGCCAAATGCAATAAGATTGACTTCCTGTAGATTGGTAAACTTTACATAATCAAAAACACTCTTTGGAATTGATCTCACAACATCAACTTCTAAAGGTTACTGCACTTTGTACAGTCTGTCCTTGCATTACCTTAAAGAAGACTGACTGTTCTATTCTTTGCAGGCCTGGAAAAGGTGTAATGGAACTACAATTCCCAGCTTGCTCTATAAGTTATTGTTCGAACGTCTACTTTACATCACGAGACACAAAGCTAGATCAGTCATTGCTCTGGAAGAGAGAGAGAGAAGAGGCAACTCACCAGAGTCCATCATAACTACTGGACACAATGAGGGAACCGTCACGGTTAAAGTGCACCTGCAAAAAAGAAGAGGAGGAGTCACACACTATAAAGGGTCACAGCATATGCCCATTCCATCTATTGTTTCATAGTCCCATTGGCAGATTTCTCCTGATAGGGAAACATGACAACCTGTACACGGATACAACTGAATGTCACTGTCTGATGCAACCTTGTGTGTTCCTTCATATCTGGATTTCTCCTTTAAAGTGTTTCTAAAGTCAAAAAATTAACCTCTTGGGCCTGCTAAAAGATCTTGAGGTGATAACCCCCTGTGTTCTCTGCTGAATTGTCAATTAGCATTGTTCCCAGAAATCTCTGAATTACAGAACACTTGGCTTAGGTTATGAAGCAGAGAGAGGGAGGTGTTCTGTAGTCTTTTCCTAGGGCTACATTGTTGCTCCTCCATAGATATAGCACAGTGAGGGAGTGTCGTTTCCCTAAGACAAGAAGTGTTTTTCTGGCAGGATTACAAGGCAAGTAAAGAAAACAAAACCATCTAGGGACTGGTAAACTGCAATATATTTAAGTTTTGTACTTGGGTTTAGATATAGTTTCATTATTTCCCTGCAGAGTATCTCTCCAGAAACGCTACAAACTGCACCTAGGATAAAGTGTACAGCTCTCCAGAAACAGCTACAGAATATCTGATATTTAATACCGCCTAGATTCTGCAATCTTCCTTTACCACATGCGGGAGACTGGGAAGCCTCATGGCTTTCCTAGACCCTCCACCTATGTGTGTGGATTTTTAGAAAACTGCTCAGAATGTCTTACAGCTGAGACGGGGTCAGAGTGGGCAGGCAACGTCTTCAGGCACTTCCCCGTCTTCACATCCCATATCCGGACACTTTCATCAAACTAGACAAACACAAAGAACATAATGTATTACGTCAAGCTATTAAAAATTCTAGATCTGCCCAATACAGATAAAACAGCAGATGTTTATAAGACCTTATACATTACTTTTACCATGCATATTTTGTTATAAATACTCTGCCCTTCATATCAAGTATGTTTATTTAGTTTCCAGTTAGTTTGAAATATTGCAATGACAATCGTTTATAATCTTTTTTGGGGTATTAACAAATCTGTCCAGGTCATTTGAGAAAATATCTTTGCAGGATAAGCAATAAACTATCTTCCCGCATTCTTTGCTCTATGACATACCAAAGGCACGAAGATATATAGAAGACAATTGCTTTTAAAGTGACACTAAACTCAGGAGTTACATTTCAAAATACATTCAAAAGTACTCCATTACCAAAAATGCATCTTATTTCTGTATCACTCGGCTGTAGATCCTCAAAACATCTCTGAATTGGTGCCGACACTGTCCTTCCTTCTGGAGGGTGGCTACTTTTGTTCACCATGGTCCCCGTGAAGTCACCGCTCCAAGCTTGCTCCAATGAAGGACTACAATCTCAATACAAATTAGTAAACTAAACATGAGATTGTAGTCCATCGAGGGAGTGAGCTTGGAGTGGTGTCTACTTTACAACACACACAGGGACCATGGGGAACAAAAGTAGCCTCCAGAAGCAAGGAAAGTGTCAGTACCAATTCAGAGATGATTTGAGCAGCTAGAGACAAGTGATATACAAACATAATACATTTTTGTGAATAGTTTGGGTACTTTAATGCATTTTTAAGATTTAGCTCCTCAAGTTAGTGTCACCTTATTTCACTACTTTTTGGGAGAAATGAAGAATTTTTTTTTAATAAGCTGTAAGGACACCAACAAATAAATGTGTTCATGTCTGAATCTGTAATTGCAATGTCAGTACTAAGATGCTGTCTTCATAACTCTGTACTTTGAAAATTGTTTAACTTCCATTAATAAAAAAAAAAAAGTACAGGAGAAAAGCATCTGGGCAATGTGGGGCTTACAGAGTTTCACTGGAACCAGGAAACACATTGGCTGCATGCTTAGATTCAAGACTGTTTGGAAGAGGAGAATACCAACAAACAGAATTTTGCTAGCAGGGCAGCTAGGTTAGAGAAATGTCAGAATGGAAGTTATAGCTAGCAGACAGTTAGTGCCCACTTCATGTTAAATGTGACATTTATATGCCTGACTGGTTTACCTTGTACCTTCTATACTTTGAAAAGGATACTTACAGACCCAGACACAATGAGGTTAGATTGTGGGTTGAAATTGCAGCAGAAGACATAGTTGCTGTGGCCTTTCAGGGTCTTCAAACATTTTCCCTGGTAAGAAAGAAAGTTACTTAATGAGAAGAAAAAAAATCGCACACACATCTTATATGAATATACCCAAAATTAGGGCTGTTCAGATACCAAGTACAGTACTCAGTATAAGTACAGATACTTATCCAGCTCCAAGAATAGACTAGAAAAAATCTCAAAAGTTAGGAGGCAGATATAATTTTTAAAGGAGCATACGGAGCTCCTGGGATTTGTGCATCCCTGTTTTATTGTATGATTATTGTATGATTTGTATGTATCTAGTCCCTAGATCAGGGGTGGCAAACACAAGGCCCGCGGGCCGAATGCGGCCCGCCGGACCTTGTAATGTGGCCCGCACAGCGCTGCCTGCTGTCAGGATGGCGGAGCGGTGAGGGGGAGAGAAGCCGCGCCCGCAGCTGTCAGGATGAGAATATGTGTAGGGCTATCAATCACTGATAACACTAAACGAATGAGCGGTAAAAGCTTTTAAAGCGTCACCTATGGTCAATTTTTCCGATTTTGCGGGTGCGCGCAATTTTAAAGCATGACATGTTTGGAGTCTATTTACCCGACGTGACCCCGACTCTTATATTTTAGCAAAAATATGGGTGATAAATGGGTGTGGTTACTGGGGGTGTGGCCGCTATCACCAGTAGCAACTGAATGCAGAGGCAACTATTTATGATAATAAAGAGTAGATGCATAGTCCTATACAACCGGCCCTTTGAGGGTAACCATACTGCTGATGCGGCCCCCGATGAATTTGAGTTTGCCACCCCTGCCCTAGATAGACATTATATATATCTATCTCAGGACAGTGGTGGAGTGCCAGAGCCAGGTCCCAGCTGCAACCCTGGTAGTTCTCGTGAAAATGCAAAGTATTGGCACTGGCATCTGAACATCCGAAACCTAAAATAATTATAATTTCAGTAATAAATACATAACAGATGAATGCTTTCATGGGCCCATGTCCAGCACACTGAAATTAGTCATTTTCTCTTAACCAGTTGACATCCGCGGTGTTAAACCCCCTTCCCATCCAGGCCATTTTTCAGTATTCAGCGCTGCGGTACTTTGACTGACATTTATTCCGTCATGCAGCGCTGTACTAGGTTAAAGATTGATTTAACATGTTTTACCACATGACAGCTGTAATGGAGACAGCATGTCCATTACACACAAAAAAAGCAAAGGTTCTTTGCGATTTCTTTTAAGTGACAAAGACTGCATTTCTTACATGACCAAAAAGTATTCTGTGTACTTTATATAATGTTTAGACTAAAAAGTGAATACTATTAGTGCCTGCATTCATTTAATTAGTAAAATTGCGTATCCTTTAATACCTTTTAAGGCAAGGTTGCCACGTATGTGGCAGCACAGCATTAAAAGGCAGCCAGCAATGGTATTCTGTGCACTCACGCTGCACTCCCATCACAGTACTTGAGTTGTAAGCTGTCAAAAGTAATCTCATTTTTGTTTTAATCTGCAGCTTTGACTACAATAATATCTGGTGATCCTGCCATGAAGATCCTTGTTCGGGCCACCTGTTTAAGAATGATAATGCTCTGTCCCAGCCTTCCAATTGTGCCCCTGCATTGTTAACTAGGCTTTCAATGGAAGCTCCAAGTACACACAAGGATGGCCCACTGTTACCACTAGGAAAACTGCCCTGAGAAATTACACGCAGCCAATGTTTGAGTGCATGCACATAGACAGAAAGGGCATGCAAAGATCAGCAAGCACTGAAAAGCAAAGGATTACAAAAAGTGAAATTTTTTTTTTTTTTTTTTATGGATATGTTTTGATACACAGTACTTGAGCAAAAACAAAAATCAGTTAGGGTTTACATCTACTTTTAAGGAACTCACCGAGCTGACATCCCAGATTTTTAGAGTTTTGTCATCTGAGGCAGAAACCAGGAGATTGGAATCGGAAGACCAGGCAACATCTGATATACCCTGAAATAACCACAAAGACGTTAACCTAATAATATAACTGTCATTTATTCACAAGCTAGGTGGTCTCCTGGGAGGAGCTGGCCTTCTAATTGGTGGCCTTTCAGGAATGATTGTACTAAACAGATTTATATGACTATTTACACCAGGCAAACCTTCCCAAGAGAATGGGTCACGCCAGACAGATTTATAAAAAGCAGTATGAGGAGGGAGACAGGGAGAAGTCAGACACCTACCAGCTTATGTCCTGAAATGGTCTTCTCAAACTTGCCATCATATGCCCCCCATATTTTGATTAGTTTGTCAGCAGCTGAAAGAGAAAAACTTACTACTAAATAAATCTTGTAATGCAAATGTAGATTTTTGTACACAAACATGTAATTTTAGTGTTTGTGTGAGAGAAGGGTACAAATATTACATTTAAGCCAAGTTCCACCAGGTCTGAGATACAGTAAGGTACCTAAAACAATCGAAAATTACCCTGCTAGGTTATAAGTAAACTAAAAAAATTCAACCAAAATGCTTGAACATGCCTTTCATTATGAGGATAACGTCCCAGGAGACGTTATCCTCATAATGTTCTCTCTGTGCCTGGGGACAGCGTCCAGACCCTGGACACAGGTAATACAAAGGCCTCACCTTCTGCTCTTACAATACACGCCATTGAGAATCTCTGATGAATGGCAGCAGTGGGACCTAGCTGGAATTTAGGGCAGAAGTCAAGGAATCAGTATTAGGAGCTCCCTATGCTGAAAAATGGACCTGTGAATTACAAAAAAGGGGAGTTTCCAGGGAGAGAGGATGGGGCACTTCTAAAACATAACCAAAAGTTAAATCACTGAACCATCTACGATACCCATCTTCACTTTCAGCACAATACACTCAAAGCTGCAGTACAACTGAGCTTTCATAATGCATATGAAGGTTCTTACATGAGCTGGCCAGCCACTCTCCGTTGGGGCTAAACTTGACGGAAGACACGGCCTTGGTATGCCCAGCTAACGTGAACTTTAGTGTATAATTAGGTTTCACTGGAGCTGACTGAAATGAAGAGAAAGAGATTAATTAGTACATACAACCTTCCCACACACATCAGACAACTGTCTAAAGATTGCTTTTCTAAACAATTCTTTAAAAAACATGGATCACCAGACTGCCAGAGAGCAAATTATGTATGAGCTGTACAGGTTGACAATCATCTCACATCTATGGATACTATGAAGGTTGTTTTTTTTTCCCCATAAAAATCCATTACATATGACAATGCATCTTGGAATGCTGCCTCACGGTTTAAAAAAAAATTATGCTTACCGTTAGCAATGCTGCTCCTGTGAGCTCCCCCTCTCCATGAATTCGTGGCCCCAGTCCTCAGGCAACGAGAACTTGGCTAGGAGAACTCTGCTTGGCTAACCATGCATGCGCAGCCTACTCTCTCTCACTTTCAGAACCCTAAGCTCAGCTGCTGCTGTGGAAGAAAGTGGACTGCACATGTGCAGTTAGGCTACCCGAGTTTTAGCCAAATGCTCACTCATGCCTAACTAAGCCATTAAAAAGGTGCTAAAATGCTGGAAGGGAAGTTCATACCTCACTGGCTGCCAGCAAGTCTCTAACCAGTGGCAGAAGAATAAAGCTGGCCATACACCTATAGATTATCTGCAGATGTTCTGTGGTCAGATGGAAAAAGTGCAACAGATTCCTCCATCTACGCTAAACTGTGTGGATGGAGGAATCTCCCACTGGGCCAAGCTTCAGTATATTGCTAGTCGACCCCATTGGCTGTCAAAATACCTTAACAATCTGATTCTATGCAGGCACTGTTCAGGTATTTTGAGAGCCAGCGGGGCTGATTAGCAAGATACTAAAGCTTAGCCCAGTGGGAGATTCCTCCAGCCACACAATTTAGTGTTGATGGAGGAATCTGTTGCACTTTTTCCATCTGTCCATAGAACATCTGCAGATAGTCTATAGGTGTATGGCCAGCCTAAGGATGACAGCCACAAAGCTTGCATTTCTGACAGCAAACAAAAAGCAGCACACGCAAAAGTTAGGCTTCTTTAAGCTGATATTTAAAAGAACACTAAGTCCAGGGAGGTATATTTAATTATTTACTATCCACCGTTTGTAACTTTTTAGACCAATTAAATGTTTTTAAGTATATTGAGATCATGTAAATAAAAATCTTTATTATATTATATATATTTATGACCAGTCATCATGTCTTGTTACCAAGCTAAGCCATGTTATCCCACATTCATCATTGGACACTTTTAAAGCCCCATTATCGCTTTGGTTTTTCATGTATTGTATTCAGGGGTGTGGTGTCACAGTTCCGATGGGTGTTCTGGGAGATACCCACTTGTTTTATTTAAAAGAATATGTCTGAAAATACACTGGTAATGCATCAAACTGTGAAAATGACTGCGTAAGAGAAACTCTGCCATATAGTAGTTACCCCTATTAAACTGAAAACTATAATCAATTTTTACAATTGTCCTAGTCCTTGGAGTGATAAACAGCAGCAAGATTCATAGAATATGGCTCATTTAATTAACATCCTATACCTGAAAATGTGTTTAATAAACTGGAAAGCATTGTGCAATTGTCTCCCTTTCTCAACAGAACAAACTGAAGCAATTTCTGGACCCCCTCCCCCTTTGAAAGGATGCATGCAGCAAAAGAGTGCCCTGAAAATGTGCACAGAAACAGGATCCAGTCTTGCTTAAATGGACACCGAAGTGTTTTTTAAAGGTATCTGAAGCATCTTCAACTGTGCATCCTAAATATGTATTTGTTAAACCCCTTTTAATAATACAGCACACTTGGGGAATATTAAAACATGTTCAGTGACAGGTTCACTTTAATGCAAGTACAGACTGACAGACCTTGCTCTGGTTTGTGGAGGATGAAGGAGTGGATTGCGTTTTAGAAGCTTCAGTCTCTGGCTTCTTCTCCTCGGTCGCCATGGTACATAAGCCAGACAAAAATCACACCAAGTGCAGTAATGTCACCTCCGGCTGCTAAAAGAACAGAAATCAAAAGAATTAGAATGACATCAATGTACTTTCTATACCATAACTTGGATTCCCCAAATACTTTATGTCCCCAGATAAAATGAACTGGACATTAATAATGAGTGATCATTATCTTTGGGTCCAGTTTAAAGCAGACCTATACCCTACAGATGGGTAAGATCTAAAAAAAGCACTAGTGCAACAGAGGATACCCACTGCTGTAAAGTCCTTACTTTTACTGGAGTAAACAGTGCGCTGGACTCCCTCCAATGGATGATCATGTGACTGCTCTGCTTAAAGAAGTGTACACAAAGAGCAAGAATCGGTTGAAATTCGCTCCGTGTGAATCCTATTCCATCAACAGAAATCGAGCATTAGATTGACTTTTGCTGCAAGCACTGTTCAGGTATTCGGACAGCAGCCGCTGTCAAAATACAAAGCTTACAGTGGGAGATTCATCCAACCATGCTGCTCAGCGTGGATGGAGGAATCTGTTATTTTTTCTTTGTTCAGCCTGCAGGTTGAACGAAGAACATATAAGCGCATATACCCAGTTTTACATCAGAACCTCAAGTATTATGCTTTATGTGTTCAAAGAAGCACTATTATTACTGCAGCATATATACTGCCTGGCCATAAAAAGAAGTCACACACTCCAATATTTCGTTGGACCACCTTCGGCTTTAATTATGGTACGCATTCGCTGTGGCATCGTTTTGATAAGTTTATACAGTGTCACAACATTTAGTTCCAGCACAGTTGCATTAACTTTTCACCAAGATCTTGTAGTGATGGGAAAGTCAGACCAATGTGTAAAGTCTTCTCCAGCACATGTCAAAGATTCTCAATGGGGATAAGGTCTGGACTCTGGTGGCCTATGTGTGAAAATTATGTCTCATGCTCCCTGAACCACTCTTTCATAATTTGAGCCCAATGAATCCTGGCATTGTCATCTTGGGTATGCCCGTGCCATCAGGGAAGAAACAAATTTGATGGAAAAACCTGGTCATTCATATATTCAGGTAGGCAGCTGACCTCATTTTGTGGGCATGTAACATTGCTGAACCAACCCCAGATCATAACACTGCCCCAACAGGCTTGTACAGTAGGCGCTGCCATGATGGGTGCATCATTTCATCCCGCTCTTTTCTTTCCCTGATGCACCCATCATCACTTTTGAACAGGGTGAATCTGGATTCATCAGAACACGTGACCCTTTTTCCATTACTCCAGAGTCCAACCTTTATGCTCCCTAGCAAATTGAAGCCTCCCTCTCCTCCCCCCGATTAGCCTCACTGATGAGTGGTGTTCTTAAAGGAGGACTATGAGGCGAGAGATTTCCACTCATCCTCATAGTTCGAGCCGACATGCGACATCGAAACTGTCACACGTCGACTCTATAGATCGGGAAGTGAGAGAACACATACCGTCGCTCACTCACTTCCCGATCATCTTCCTGCATAGAACAGTAACTGTCAGTCACCGCTCCACACTCCAGCGCTGACTGGAGGAGCGGACGGGGACACAGGGGGTGTGCACAGTTGGTTCTGCCTCTAGATAGGCAGAGCCCTCTGTCAATCAGCCAACTGGGTGGATCTCGACAGTATTGTCGGGTTCCGTCCCGGGTGCAGCGCTCTCAGTATATAGCGGGCAATAGCCCGCTATATACTGAGCTTTGGGTCACGGGAGGAGGTTAGTATATGTCCTCCCATGAACCCAAAGAGCTATGGGATAAAAAGGTTACCCCATAGTTCTCTTTTAAGGCTACACAGCTGTTTAGTCCCAATCCTTTGAGTTCTCTTTGCACTGGGCCTGGTGGAAATGCTTTTACTTTCACTATTAAACATAGCCGTGAGTTTTACTGCTGATTTTTTACAATTTTAAGTCACCAAACGTTTGTGATCTCCGACTACGATCATTCAAGATTTGTTTTCCAAACACGTTCCTTCCATGAGGATGATGGTTCACCACTAGCCTTCTAGGTTTTAATAATGCGTTGGACAGTTCATAACCCAAATTTTAGAAGTTTCAGTGATTGCCCGAGTTGTTTTCTTTGCTTGATGCAGGCCAATAATTTGACCCTTCTAAAACAGTCACATCTTTTCCACGACCACAGGATATATCTTCTGACATGGTTGTTTAAGAAAGGAGGCTATTCACTGCATCATTTTGGGGTAAATAACTTGTTGCCAGATAAAACATTAATGATATCAGTAATTATGCAATGGAAGGCTCTTGCCTACTTGCTTAGCTAAATCCAGGTGGTGACTTTTTGGCCAGGCAGTGTACAGGCTAAAAGCATGCATAAACATATGGAGAATTCCCAACCGACGGGCATCCCCACATACCAGGGCTGAGGGGGGTGTTGTGCTACTTGGGAGTTATGCCTATACCAGCGCAGTATGCAGAAAGCCACAAAAACATCCCCACATACCAACACAGGGCCACAGGAGCATCACACCACATACTAGCTCCTGAGTCTATAGTGATCTCTAAAGAGGGATGAGGCTCCACGAATGGAAGCATCCGGGATGAAGGAGGCAATGGGAGTGTGTGGGGTCACAGGAGCATTCCCAGATACCATCATAGTGGGGTGATGGAGCAAAGAAGAGCGTCCCCACATACTGGCTGCTAAGCCTATAGAACTCTCCTAAAACGCTTTAAGCAATGGAGGGGAATGTAGCAAAACTGAAGCAGACATAATCTGGAGCAGTTGTCAATGGCAACCAATAGATTCTCTTTAACTTTCAAAACAAACTGTCCCAGAGAAGCTGATTGGTTGCCGTGGGAAATTGTTCCAGATTATTAAAACTTGAGCAGAAATTGCCCCCACAATGCTAATCCCAGCAGGGACTGGTCCCTGGAAAACTATAGAGATTTGTACCTGCAGGATGGACATTTGGTAACCTACAGAGATCTACTGGCAGGGATGAGTTCTCAGGAACCTACAAAGATTTCCTAACAGGAATGGATCCCCAGAAACCTATACATATTTTTCCCTGCGGGATGGGTCCTCAGGAACCTATAGTGATCTACTGGCAGGGATAAGTCCCCAGGAACCTATAGAGATTTCCCTGCAAGAATGGCCCCCCCCAGGAACCTACAGATATCTCCCTGCAAGGATGGGGCCACAGCAGCCTATAGAGATATTTCCCTGCAAGGATGGACCCGCAGGAACCTACAGAGATCCCCCTGCAGGGATTACTCTCCAGGAACGTATAAAGATCTCCCTGCAGCAATAGTCCTTTAAGTAACCAGAGAACTCTCCCTGCAGGAATGGGTCCCCCCAGGAGCCCTATAAAGATCTCACTGCAAGGATGGGTCCCCCCAGGAGCCCTATAAAGATCTCACTGCAAGGATGGGTCCCCCCAGGAGCCCTATAAAGATCTCACTGCAAGGATGGGTCCCCCCAGGAGCCCTATAAAGATCTCACTGCAAGGATGGGTCCCCCCAGGAGCCCTATAAAGATCTCACTGCAAGGATGGGTCCCCCCAGGAGCCCTATAAAGATCTCACTGCAAGGATGGGTCCCCCCAGGAGCCCTATAAAGATCTCACTGCAAGGATGGGTCCCCCCAGGAGCCCTATAAAGATCTCACTGCAAGGATGGGTCCCCCCAGGAGCCCTATAAAGATCTCACTGCAAGGATGGGTCCCCCCAGGAGCCCTATAAAGATCTCACTGCAAGGATGGGTCCCCCCAGGAGCCCTATAAAGATCTCACTGCAAGGATGGGTCCCCCCAGGAGCCCTATAAAGATCTCACTGCAAGGATGGGTCCCCCCAGGAGCCCTATAAAGATCTCACTGCAAGGATGGGTCCCCCCAGGAGCCCTATAAAGATCTCACTGCAAGGATGGGTCCCCCCAGGAGCCCTATAAAGATCTCACTGCAAGGATGGGTCCCCCCAGGAGCCCTATAAAGATCTCACTGCAAGGATGGGTCCCCCCAGGAGCCCTATAAAGATCTCACTGCAAGGATGGGTCCCCCCAGGAGCCCTATAAAGATCTCACTGCAAGGATGGGTCCCCCCAGGAGCCCTATAAAGATCTCACTGCAAGGATGGGTCCCCCCAGGAGCCCTATAAAGATCTCACTGCAAGGATGGGTCCCCCCAGGAGCCCTATAAAGATCTCACTGCAAGGATGGGTCCCCCCAGGAGCCCTATAAAGATCTCACTGCAAGGATGGGTCCCCCCAGGAGCCCTATAAAGATCTCACTGCAAGGATGGGTCCCCCCAGGAGCCCTATAAAGATCTCACTGCAAGGATGGGTCCCCCCAGGAGCCCTATAAAGATCTCACTGCAGGGATGGGCCCCCCAGGAGCCCTATAAAGATCTCACTTCAAGGATGGGAGCACCAGGAGCCTATAAGGATTTCTGCACGAATAGGGTCCCAGGAACCTAGAGAAATCTGCCTGGAGTGATGTGTCCCCAGACATCTAAAGCTTTCTCTCTGCAGAGATGGGCCCCCAGAGTCCTAGCGATCCCCCAGTTATAATGGATCTCCTGGCATTTGCAGACAGGGACTCTGAGAATGTCCAGAGATGTACACGGACAGCCAGGAACCTCCGCATGTGAATACAGGCCCCAAGGACCTCTGTGAGGGGATAAGGGGGTTCCGATAACCCACAGAGTGTGCTAGGGGCCCATACAACGGCGAGACGGGGTACCAACACTTGAAAAGGAGAGTCTGAAGGACCATATGACATAAAGCTCGAGAGCAACTACCACTGAAAGAGATTGGAGCCCACCGGTTACCTGTGCCTAGTGCTCGGGCCTCGCTCTCAGCTCCCCCGCCGGTCACTCATTGAATCCGCCGCACACTGCAAGCGAGGAGGGAGCGCGCCAGGCCACAGAGAGGAGCGGCCACTGCGCATGTGCAATGACTCACAGCGCCAGCAGCGTCATGCCAACCTGCGCCTGCGCAGAGTCTAGCGTGGGTGAGCGAAGCAACGAGGCATGCGCAGAGCAAACAACAGACTACGCATGAGTCATCCCCTCCTGACCCGATTAATGGGCGGGGTTGTCTTGGCTAGAAGAGGGAATATTCAAATACACGTCCGTGTGTATGGTGCTGCGGTCATTCTAAATGAGTATGGGGCGTTTCTCTTCGGTACGGCCAATGAGAAAAAAGATGATCTCTCCCTAATGTCAGGGAATTTACTGACATTTTGTGGTGGCATAGAAATATATCGTACATCAAAGCTTGGAACTTGAGAAAAAGGCACACTTTGGGACAGAGAAGGCCTGCAGCCTGCTTTGGTGATAATAGGCGTGGTTACATTGTGCTGACTAGTGTCTGAGACTACATATAGCATATGTGTCAAACTCAAGGCCTACGGGCCAGGACCGGCCCGCGATGCAATTATCTTTGGCACGCATGATAATATTTAATTATTATTAGATCTGGCCAGCTGGTATATTGCCCACACTACCCTGTTCCCCTGAAAATAAGACCTACCCTGAAAGTAAGACCTAGCACTTTTTTTTAAGATTCCTGTAACAGTGACAGGGAGTGTTTTGGACCTGCTCACAAATTTAGATCAGTTCAAAGATTCCGTACTTGTATCTGCCGCCTGGCCTGATTATACAGAGTATACCCTCGGAGATAAAATGAAATCACGCCAACATCAGTCAGTGTAAAAACACTTCTCCTTTTTAGTCTTCTGCTTTTCATGGTTTTATTTAACAGGTGAACGTGTATATTTGAGCGTAGCATTATTAAGGTAAGTATAGGAAGGTCACCATCACAACAAAGACTAAAATGTCAGTGAAAATCCATTTATTGATGTCAGTCAATACTCAAAGTGTCATCAAGCACTTTTTGGGCCGTGCAGGGTCCCCTTCATCAGGCTCAGAGTATACATACTTGTGATAAAGAAACACCACCTATATATACACACAGAATATAATCATATAACCCCACCCCTCGGCGTCTTAGTGATGTCATGTTCCCGCCAAGCACACTCAAAAAGTAAATACAGGAGATACAGCAACTACAGCAGAGACAGTGTAGAGATCTTAATGCAAAATAGTGATCAGAACATGCAAAATAGTGATCAGAACATTTACTTTTTGAGTGTGCTTGGCGGGAACATGACGTCACTAAGACGCCAAGGGGTGGGGTTATATGATTATATTCTGTGTGTATATATAGGTGGTGTTTCTTTATCACAAGTATGTATACGCTAAGCCTGATGAAGGGGACCCTGCGCGGCCCCAAAAGCGCTTGATGACACTTTGAGTATTGACTGACATCAATAAAAGGATTTTCACTGACATTTTAGTCTTTGTCCTGCTGGTGTGCTGGTGATGTTCCTATACTTACCTATGCTGAGTGCGGCGCCATCCATGGTCACTGCGAGCACCCTCAACTAACACTTGGGAGTTCCGGTAAGGAGTGCTACAGGTCCTTGGACTCTAGTTCTGTAGGAAAGGCCCGCGGCTGTCCCTGCCTTGCCAGACCTCAGAGCAGGGATGAAGAGCTTATGGGGGCCTGCACAATGAGGAGAGAAAGCAGGGGAAGAATCCACAGAAGCGGGCTCCAGATGGAAACACTTTTTTTGTAAGTAAATTCTTTTGTTGTAAATGCACTGTACTATTTAATGTCTGTTTTTGGCTTTTATTATTTAAATATTTAGGCTATTTCTTAAAGGGAAAGTAAATAAAAAAGTTAAAAAAATGGTTTATTGTAATTATGCATCATGCTTTTTAATAACTAAATGTACAGGCTTTGCTATTATACCGTGTGATAAACTGTATAGACCACGGTATTATACTGTGTGATATACTGTACAGGCCGCGGTATTATACTGTGTGATATACTGTATAGGCCGTGGTATTATACTGTGTGATATACTGTATAGGCCGCGGTATTATACTGTGTGATATACTGTATAGGCCGCGGTATTATACTGTGTGATATACTGTATAGGCCGCGGTATTATACTGTGTGATATACTGTATAGGCCGCGGTATTATACTGTGTGATATACTGTATAGGCCGCGGTATTATACTGTGTGATATACTGTATAGGCCGCGGTATTATACTGTGTGATATACTGTATAGGCCGCGGTATTATACTGTGTGATATACTGTATAGGCCGCGGTATTATACTGTGTGATATACTGTATAGGCCGCGGTATTATACTGTGTGATATACTGTATAGGCCGCGGTATTATACTGTGTGATATACTGTATAGGCCGCGGTATTATACTGTGTGATATACTGTATAGGCCGCGGTATTATACTGTGTGATATACTGTATAGGCCGCGGTATTATACTGTGTGATATACTGTATAGGCCGCGGTATTATACTGTGTGATATACTGTATAGGCCGCGGTATTATACTGTGTGATATACTGTATAGGCCGCGGTATTATACTGTGTGATATACTGTATAGGCCGCGGTATTATACTGTGTGATATACTGTATAGGCCGCGGTATTATACTGTGTGATATACTGTATAGGCCGCGGTATTATACTGTGTGATATACTGTATAGGCCGCGGTATTATACTGTGTGATATACTGTATAGGCCGCGGTATTATACTGTGTGATATACTGTATAGGCCGCGGTATTATACTGTGTGATATACTGTATAGGCCGCGGTATTATACTGTGTGATATACTGTATAGGCCGCGGTATTATACTGTGTGATATACTGTATAGGCCGCGGTATTATACTGTGTGATATACTGTATAGGCCGCGGTATTATACTGTGTGATATACTGTATAGGCCGCGGTATTATACTGTGTGATATACTGTATAGGCCGCGGTATTATACTGTGTGATATACTGTATAGGCCGCGGTATTATACTGTGTGATATACTGTATAGGCCGCGGTATTATACTGTGTGATATACTGTATAGGCCGCGGTATTATACTGTGTGATATACTGTATAGGCCGCGGTATTATACTGTGTGATATACTGTATAGGCCGCGGTATTATACTGTGTGATATACTGTATAGGCCGCGGTATTATACTGTGTGATATACTGTATAGGCCGCGGTATTATACTGTGTGATATACTGTATAGGCCGCGGTATTATACTGTGTGATATACTGTATAGGCCGCGGTATTATACTGTGTGATATACTGTATAGGCCGCGGTATTATACTGTGTGATATACTGTATAGGCCGCGGTATTATACTGTGTGATATACTGTATAGGCCGCGGTATTATACTGTGTGATATACTGTATAGGCCGCGGTATTATACTGTGTGATATACTGTATAGGCCGCGGTATTATACTGTGTGATATACTGTATAGGCCGCGGTATTATACTGTGTGATATACTGTATAGGCCTCCGTATTATATTGTGTGATATACTGTATAGGCCTCCGTATTATGCTGTGTGATATACTATATAGGCCTCCGTATTATATTGTGTGATATACTGTATAGGCCTCCGTATTATACTGTGTGATATACTGCATAGGCCTCCGTATTATACTGTGTGATATACTGTATAGGCCTCCGTATTATACTGTGTGATATACTGTATAGGCCTCCGTATTATACTGTGTGATATACTGTATAGGCC